>NC_092713.1:145436529-145709617 GCF_047496885.1 Scyliorhinus torazame
AATTGCTGGCCTAGCCCGTGAAGTCCACAGCCCAAGAACAAATTTTTTAAAATTCACTTGCTCACCAAGGTAATACTGGACACATCACCATGCTCTCAGCCCACCTGTAATACATGATCTGTACAATTCACAAAGCAGTCCCTCAGCATACCATGTTATGTCGAAACACACATCTATACTGTGCCACACCTGCATCACCTATAGTTCTAAAAGCCACCTCTACAATTCTGAAGATTGTCTACCTACCATCTTAATACTTCCAAAACACTTAATGTGCCATCTACATAATACATACTTCATTTGTATGCTGCCTGTCCACATTTATACAGATTTTAAAAAGTACACTACTACGGCAATGGTTCCTTGAAAAAGATAAATTCTAAAATGACATTGGGATCAAAACAGCCTCTGACAACATTTATGGGATTTACAATCAATTTGTTTGAAATAGTTATGTTTGATACAAATAGAGAATTTATTCAGATTAATTGCATTAAGCAGCAATGAGATTTGACTAGTGCTTGGAAACAAAGGTAATAGAACTACAAAATCTGCTTGATAATTCCATTCATGCTGCACACCTCTGTGCTTCCACTTTTCAATTAAGTGCTTCAATCCAATGCCTTTAAATCTGACAGAAACCCTTATATGCAGAAGCTGTGTTGAGCTTTGTCCTGGACTGCCTGTAATAAACTAAAGTCTTGAGCAATGCTGCAAAGGTGAAGAGACAGAGCTCAGTATTTGGAGCTCAGAACAAGAGAAGGCTTTATGCCATCCATGCGGTTACCAGTGTAAATCTTAAGGCTTTTTCTGGATACTCACACAAATGAGGCACAGCGGAATTAATTTACAGTTCATTGGAAAACCCAGTATCTTACTTCAAGGTGAAAACAGAGGAATAAATCAAGAAATTGCAGTTGGATGAGACCATGGTGGGGTGTTAAAGGTGAACACTAGTGGGAAGTGAAGACTGATGAAGGTGTGGAAATCTAGTTTTCAAGTCCAAATGTAAAATAGAAAATGTCTTTGGGTTGCGATCCTCAGTGAATTAATGCTGACGTTGAAGAGAGCTGCCCACAAAGATGTGGCGATTTCTGGCACATGGATTCCACTTTTCCGGATGCTATTTTAAGTCTGGTGCCAAGCTACAGGGATCTCCAAGCATCCAGCAACAGTGGCATTATTAAACAATAATAATAATTAGTAATAATAATCGCTTATTGTCATAAGTAGGCATCAATGAAGTTACTGTGGCAAGCCCCTTAGTTGCCACATTCTTGTTCTGCAAGATAAGCCAGCTGTTTAGCCCACTGTGCTAAACCCGCCCCGACATGACAAGCAGCCAATTACATTAAAGGATTATCACAGGCAACGAACCAGGAAGTTATAAAGCACTGATAATCACTCACGGTTTAATCATTTTTTATGGAGATTAATAAAGATTAGGACGACACATGGGGAATAAATTAGAAGATGAAATATTGTAAACAAACATTTGGAAACTTGAAAACCGATGTAACTTGCATCATAATATAGAAATTTGACATTACACAAGCATAGAATTAGTTTTTCAGGGTCATGGAGGTGGCTCAGGACCAGTTATGATGAATAGCTGTTAAAAAGCTTGTTACATCTCATTCAACAAAGTGCGACATTATCAAAGATTTCTTTTGGAGTGATATTGCGGCATAAACTCAAGTGATCACACATCAGTTCCGGTGGTTTTTAAAGATTGCAGACTGCAGAGATTTCAACAGAGCACCCCTCATGGAGAAGCAGGGAACCACTGACAGCAACTTTCGGATTTCCACATTTAATTGCGTTATGTGTGGACCGTAAAAGTTGCTGTCAGTGTCATAGTTGCAATGACGGTGAAAGCTGGCATTGAGGATGGCATTTTTCAAATTTGGAGAAGTAAAGGGAAAGTTCAAGGGGAAGTGATGAAATAAATTTGATAAGATTGTGGCACAGAAGGAAGGAGAGCAACAAACAATCAAAATAAGAGGGAGATGAGAATGAGCAGTAAGAGAAGGATCAGAAGGTAAACTTTGTTGTACGTAATGTTGAATTAATTTATCGTTGATGGTTTAAATTCAATTTATTGTATGTAATCTTTTAATTTGCGTACAAGTCGCAGTCATTCTGTGCAACAAAACAATGAGGGGTGCTCTAGACAAGGGTGTATTTGACAAATCACAAGGAACCCATGCAGCATCCGGAAGCTGCAGTGACACATTGAAAGGTGAACGTTTAATGTGTTAATTGGCTATTAATTGTATTATTAAGGTTAAGGGTACACAGGCGAATGGCTTCGATCAATTAGGTACCTTGAGCACATATAAAGAAAGACTTCTGGGGCATGGGTGTTAGTCGGAGAGGAGGCAGGGCAATTGTAATGCTGCATTGTGCAAATAAATCTGGTTTCATGCTTCATCATCCACCTTCGGAATGAATTAACATAACTCCAGGTCACGGCAGCTGTTACAAACAATGAGGAGTTTGGAAGAGCTGATCAGTGAAGGACAGAAGGGTTTTCTGACCAAGAGCGATGTCTAATCGCCACTGCAGTGGCACTGGCGGGAGCCAAGGACATATAAGGAGCACAAAGGAGTTTGGAGGATAACAGGTTACAAGAGGCAAAATCCCAGGCTGTGTGTCTGCCACCAGTGAGCAATTCTAGACATTACGGTGAGCAATCTTGAGGAAGTGCAAGTTGAGGAGGATATGCAAGGACAGTCAATCATCTGCACTCAAATCTTTGTTGTTTGCCATCTTGTGCCAAAGAACCTTCTTTGCACTCACATCTCAGGAGTTAACTATTTTTATCATTCCTGCTCCATTAAAGCTGCATTGCAACTGTACACATCTCAAAACAGCTAACAGTTCCCCAATATCCCAACAAATTGATAAGACTCCTTCAGGTTTGTGCTAGTCTGGAGTGGGATGGGGTGATGTTGGGAGCTTAAAACATATCCTATAAAGGTTATATAAATTTTAAAGCAAAGTATTTCATGGTCCACAGAGTTACCATGGTCACAAACCCAAAATTGTAAGTCGTCACCAGTCACAGTTCACCTAGTGCAGGCAATGAGACTTATCGCCCCATTCTTCCATCAGCTTTGCAATGGCTACTTTTATTTCCCTTTGGACAAATATATGATTACAGGAGTTGCTGTTCACCATCCTCGTGTAGTTTTTCTGAATGCTCCATGTTCAGTGTATTCTTTTGTCCAACTTTCTTCATGGTGAAAGTGGGTCAGATGTATTAATAATGAACAGTAAAGACTTGTACCTGTCCGTGGTAATTGTGGGTGCGCATTTGATCGACTGAGTAACAGTGGCAAACAGCTGTATGGATAACTACGCTCTTGTTGAAAGTGATGTAGAATACCCATTACCTGCTGGCCCTTGATGATACCATGCAGTCAGATTCCATTAGCACACCAATCACATGCTGCTCTACCTCTACTCTGTCTCTGTGCTGTCAAAATGCTGCAGTTTTGGAAAAATTGTAATTTTTCAAGACCAAAGCCATCGCACAGTGGTTAGCAGCACTGCCTCAACAGAGTCTGCGACCCAGGTTCAATTCCCACCTTGGGTGACAATGTGTGGAGTTTGCACTTTCTGTTACAATGTGGGTTTCCTCCGGGTGCTTCAGTTTCCTGCCACAGTCGAAAGATGTGCAGTTTAGGTGGATTGGCCATACTAAATTGCACCTTAGTGTCCAAATGTTAGGTCGGGTTACAGGGATAGGGCGGGGGAGTGAGCCTGGGGTGCTCTTTCGGGGGGGGGGCAGTGCAGACTTGATGGGCTGAATGGCCTCTTTCTGCACTGTAGGGATTCTATGATGTTTGAAAACTCTGTTCCTGATTACATGCTTCTCCCCACCCACTGCCTCAGGCAAAGGCCAGACCCTCCACAACTGCTGCAACCATTAAACCTCCAGCTTCTGACACTTTCCTCCTCCCTCGGGTACCATGCCCTAAGAGTTGGCTTCCTATGGATTAATCCATGATTATGATTGGCATGGTACTGCAGTCTTTTGCTATTACCTTAGGCAGTATGGCTGACTGTGAAACTCTCCCACTCTTATGACCTGCCATCAGACATGCTGGAAGGATTTAAAAGCTGATAATCAACCTATTTGGCCACGTGATGATGTACTCTCCTTGGCCATCAAGTCCTTAAGGGAGACTTGAACCCAGACTGAGGCAGGGACTCTACCCACTCCTCCACGAGGCCACCCCCACTCTGGCATTTTATCCACTCTATATAAAGAACTCATACTCTCACCTCTATTACACCTCTCACTTGCAATCCTGACCAGTCTATTTGCTGCTAAAACCCTCATTCATGATATTTTCATTTCCACACTTAGCTATTCCTGTGCTCTCCTGGTCACTACAATCGCCCACTTTCCATCAGCTCCAGCACTACCAAAACCTTTCTGCCCATATTCTGTCCACCATCAAGTCCTGCTCACCCATTACTCCTGCCCTCAATCACTCACATTGGCTCCCAGCTTCCCAACACCTCAAATCTAAAATTGCTATCTTTGTCCTTCACCCCTCCCTATCTCTGTGTCTCCCTCTATCGCACAACAATCCTCTCCACTCCTATCAATAACTCTGTTGTCCTCTGACTGGTCCTTTGTGCATCTCCTCCTCAATATTGGCACTAATATCTCTTCCTTTGGCTCAGAGTCCATGTTTTATCATTACGGTCTGTGATGCGTGTCAGGGTGTTTTTATACATTAAAGCTGTTAAATAAATGTAGATTGGTGTCCTTGGATCTGTGACTAAGCTTGCGAAAATGCATCAGCTCCAGGGGTCTCTAGTGATATAGTCCCTCTGCACACACTGCAATCAGAGCGTCATAAACACTTACTTTTTTTTCCCCCTTTGGGAAATAGTCGGGAAGTGTTGGAAGGAATTAGCAGGCTGATTATCATCCTGTTTGAACTGCGTCATGAATACTTCTTCCACAGATAACAAGCCCCGGAGTGGGACTTGAACACAGCGCTTCAAGCTCAAAGACAGGAGTGCCACCTACTGAACCAGAAGACCTCCTGACTGCATTTACTAAGTAAGGTAATAATGTGAAAACAGGTTAATGCAAATTACATCTCACACACTAAAACATGGGTCAACTCAGTGGGTCAATATGCCTTGAGGGGAACTGCTTTTGTTTATTTTTAAAAAATGCATGTAATAGATCAAACAGTTGATGGTCTCCCGAACATAACAGTAATGAGTTATAAAAAAAGTAAAGGCAGACTTATTCTGAAGTCTTTGAGTTTAATTGGGTTAAAATTTAGCATTAATAATAATATTGATCACATTCTACCTTAGGAAGGAGCAGCGCTCCGAAAGCTAGTGACATCGAAACAAACCTATTGGACTTTAACCTGGTGTTGTAAGACTTTGTACTATTATTTATATGCCTGTGTTACTTGAAATTGTGCATTCACACCATGAACAAACAGACAATAAGGCCTTGTAATGACTGCCAATTATAAAATAGACAACCACACTTTTTTGTACATAACAGCTGATGCGATCACACGGCTGGTGGAATGGGGAAAAGAACCACATTCGATTGTACCAACAGTCACCGCTTCCATTTCAACAGGCAAAAATATATATACACCTTTGGGTAGATCCATATGAAGGCTGCTGAATAGATCAACTTGCTTTCTTGTGCATGATGTGGAAAGATCGATTGGGTAGGCCGTAGGAGTGTGTTCTTTTAAAATTAATTTGTTCAAGGGATGTGGGTGTCACTAAATAAAAGGAAGATTAACTTCAAGTACAATAACCTATTGGTCATAGAGATCCATGCCCCAGGGCCTTGGAGAGGAAGTTTGTCGTTCAGTTGCCTTTCTGCTTGAGACAGTGCGACATCTGAGTGTCACAGCATTTGATTTTGTTAAAATTGGAAGTCAATCACCAGCACAAGACATTCGTTGTTTGGAATTGCCTCTCACCATTTATTAACTCACTACCATTAGGTCCTGATGGATGTTTATCACAGGACACAAACTGCCACACCAGACCCTGTGACTGTCCCTGAAGCCAACTGTATGTCAGAAGGCAGTTGCTGTAGATGTCAGATAAATATCATTTAGCCATCACCAGTTACACGGTTATTAATATTCTACTGAAGCACTTTAAATCAGATCTACCATATACAATTATTAAAATCTGCCCAAATAATGTCAATGGTACATGAAAGAGCTCCTTACAATTCTTCTTGGGAAATAAATGTTTTATTCAAATATTTAATTAGTTTCCGAAGTTATTATTCCAACACCATTTTTTACAAGCAGCTTTAATAAAAAGCAATATTTCCTGTGCCATGTATATTTAGCTCACATATTTGGGAATGAGCATTCAAATTCAGTTCCTACTTCCTGCACCTGCCACCCCCACACCCCAACACACTCATCAGAGCTCAGTTGGTGGTTCTCTCATCGTCTGAGTCAGAATAAACCTCCTACCCCAGGGTCTTGAACACAAAATCTAGGCTGACGTACCAGTGCAGTACTGATGGAATGCTGCACTGAATGAGATGCCACCTTTTGGATGAGATCTGAGATCCATACCTCGTCTGCCCTTCCGGGTGGATGTAAAATAGTCAACAGTAACTCATTTGAGACAGAACAGTGGAATGTTTATCCAATGTCCTGTCCAATAATTATCTCTCAACTAAAAGCACTAGTAAAAATACAGATTATTTGGCCATTCTCACATTGCTGATTATGGGACCTTGCTATGTGCAAATTGGCTGCCAATTACATTACAGCATTGACTAATTGGCTGTAAATAGCCCACTTTGTTTTCAGAGCTAATGGCTAGCCTCTCAGACTACACTCGCCACTACAATAATCATGTGAGTTAGAAGCAAACCCATTTTACCCAATGCAGCCTTCATTACGATCGAGGGTTTGAGCAAATACTGGACGAAAACAGAGTGTAGGACTCTGTCTGCAGGAAATAACGTGACTGCTTTGGAGTCGTTGTGGCATCTGCCAACACTCACTGAGTTTATCATCAGCATGGATGTGAAAACATTTTGCATGAACACAAAGTAGTTGATTTGAATGCACTGTGATCTGGCCTTACTGTTTGTAACAAGTATCTTCCATCCACCATGCACCCCATGCCAGCCCATTCGTTTTTTAAGGCATATGTTTGTGTGGAAATTAGTCACAGAATGGTAACAAAAGAAAAGTTGGCTCTTATATTCAACCAACCTTGCTCCCATTTACTCCGATCATTTGTTAAATTTCATAGAGAGGAGAGTATAACCCCAGGGGGCTTCAGTTCAGAAGCTTTCAAACAGAAGTAGAGATTGAAGTATATTGAGGAACAGGAGAGAATGCAGGAAAAACAGAGATAACTAAATTATTCTAGCACACTGGTGATTATAAAAAGTAAATAAAACAAAGTGCAATCATATTGAATAAGTGATAAAAAAAACAATAGAAATGACAACGGCTGGAAATGAATAAAATAATTTGATGATAAAAGAAATTGAAAAACAATGAAACACAACACAGATATAAAGAACTGGACTATACTATGGCTTCGGCAAGGTCAGGGGGAGAAATCTTGAGCTGGTTTCTCCGCCGCCCCGCGCCGAAATCACATCGGCACGAGGGTGGAGAATGGCCGTTTACGAGGAAATCGGGACCGGAGCCGCTAAATGATTCTCCGGTCCCCGGAGAATCGCTCGGAAATCGCTCGCATGCGATCTACGCGGTGTGGCTGGGGGGCCATTGACAGATCCATCCCCCCCCCCACACTATTCTCCGTGCAAAACTGACCGAGTTCCCGACGGTGTGGTTCTAACCACATATCGGCCGTCGGGAACCTCGGGCGAAATTCTCCTACCCGCCCCGCCACATTTCTGCCCCGACCGGCCGGCGGGAGTCTCCGTAACACCGGCCAGTCAATGGGGTTTCCCATTGTGGGGCAGCCCCACACCGTCGGGAAACCCCCCGGCGCCGGCAAAACGGAGACTCCCGCCGGCGGAGAATGACGCCCCTCAGGTGGTGGCTGCGAACTCAGTCCGCGGCCGCCCTGGTGGGGCCGGGGGGGGGGGGGGGGTGGGGGTGGGGGGGGGGGGGGGTGGGGGGGGTGGGGGGATCGATCACCAGGGGGGGCCTCATGGCCGGCCAGGGGAGCGATCAGGTGGCATGGATCCGCAGGAGCGCGCGATATCGGGGTGCCTACATTTTGGATGACGGTCCGCGATCCGAGTCCGCCATCGCGCACGGCGCGGCCACTGAAGGCCACCGCCGTGAGCATGTGTGGACTCCCGACTGGAAGTGCGGGGCCCTGTATCCGCAGCCAGAGTTTTGAGGAGCTCTCTGAGGGCCTGCCAGCTCCCTGCAGGTAGAAGAATCGCTCAGGACTTTCTTAAGGAAAGTCAAGAGTGAAACGCCAGTGTTTGTACACTGGCGTGGTGACATAGCCCCATTTTTGGAGAATCCAGCTCCTTGGGTTCTGTTGTTTCTCTTGTTCCTTGGCCCATTATCTCTCCCCTACTCCCCTCACCTTCCCATCCCTTTAACCTTCCCTCTCACATCTTTTAAGTGCCCAGAGTTGGGAGCCACAACCATCGTGGGTCGAACTGTTTTATATAGGGTGAGCAAAAATGTCTTGGCTTTTATACTCTCTGTCTCGAAAACTCATCAAAAGCTTATGTTTCAATCTGATACACATTACAACCACCGCTTTGTCATAAAATTACACACACCTTGGTCATTCATATTATGTGACCAGCTCCGCTTCTTTGAACCAAGCCCTACGGAATATTCAAGAAGGAGGTAAATATATTTCCGATAACAAAACATGTTGAAGGGATATGGGGGGCGATTCTCCGATCGCGGGACTAAGTGCCCGCGCCATCATGAACGCCGTCGCGACCGATTCAGTGGTAGAAAAGGGCCAGCAGCAGCGCCGCGAGAAACGCGGTGGGCGTGGTGAAAGACCAACGGCGTCATCGGACGACGCCAGGATGACACCGCGCTGTGTAATAGGAAGTGCGCGGATCGGCACACAGACACCGAGGCTTCCGGGACAGCGACCTGGAGGCACTTCTAGACGCTGTGGAGGAGCGCCGGGCCATCCTCTTCCCCAGATGTGGACACCAGCAGCCGTGCAGCACCGTGAGGCGGGGTTAGCGAGAGGTCGGGATGGCGGTCACGCCGGGGGTGGGGGAGGCTGGGGCCCCACGTTGCACCCGAGTCACATGTGGAATCCCCCACCCCACCCCGTGGAGAGGTGCCATGGTGTGGGTCGCAGTGTCCCCACCTAGTGATAATGGTGCTTACATGTGTGCGTCCCGCTAATCCTGAGTTTCCCCCCAACCCGCCCCCCCACAGGGCAAGACTGCCCACAATCACAGGGAGCGTTCAAGAACCAAAGGGGGATCACCTGAGCTCCACAACCTTACCGTCTACGAGCAAAGGGCTCTGGACATCGCTGGGGGAGCCGCCAGCCGGGAGGTAGCGCCATGCCAGGTCGGAGGTAAAGCATCAAGTGAGAATCCGCTGTCTGCATGCAGTCCCTCAGCCCATCATTACCCACACCCACACCCCCTCACACACCACACCCTCACACCCCACCGCCTGACACTGCACCACCCCCACAGTCCACACCCTCGCACCCCACCGCCTGACACTGCACCACCCCCACAGTCCACACCCTCACACCCCACCGCCTGACACTGCACCACCCCCACAGTCCACACCCTCGCACCCCACCGCCTGACACTGCACCACCCCCACAGTCCACACCCTCGCACCCCACCGCCTGACACTGCACCACCCCCACAGTCCACACCCTCACACCCCACCGCCTGACACTGCACCACCCCCACAGTCCACACCCTCGCACCCCACCGCCTGACACTGCACCTCCCCCACAGTCCACACCCTCGCACCCCACCGCCTGACACTGCACCATCCCCACAGTCCACACCCTCACACCCCACCGCCTGAGACTACACACCCTCACAGTCCACACCCTCACACTGCCCCCTCCACCCCCTCACATACGACCCCGCTTGCCTAACGAAATGTGCCTTATTGTGTTCTCCAGGGCCAGAGGAGCACCGTCCTGGAACTGCTCGTTCACCCCGCCGCCGTCCAGCTCCAACCTCTTCTGGCCACAGGGACGCACGGGTCGGAGGGGAAGGATCACGGGCAGGAGTGCCCTCCTCTGAGGCCGGGCCACCGAAGGGTTACGCACAGAGGACAGACAGAGACGTCAGGACGGACAGTCATGACACAGATGACAGTGAGACGGACGAGGAGGGTACTGCGAGCCAGGACAGTGACGGCGACAGGACAGCCCCTCAGGACAGTGACGCACAGAGGACGTTGCGATATACGAGGCACAGGGACACGGCACCTGGCATGGGCCGTGGACTGAATGCACCGGGCCAAGGTTCCAGCCAGGAGACCCCAGACCTGGGTACAGATGAGGACCTAGCGTCTGCGGCACTGCTGTCACCCACCACTTCAACCATCGCAGATACACTCACCTCGGTTGGGCAAGTAAGTGACGAGGCTTCTGGGTCACGGGCTGGTGCGCACCACACAGCCAAACCGGTACAGCAGGTGGAGGTAGGAGCAGCCATGGGGCTGGACGGTCGGTGGGCAGCCCAGGCCCAGCATCCAGCTGCTGCCCAGATGGTTCCCGGGTTCCTGGGCTTTCCAGGCCACAGACCCGATGCATTTGCAACCCCAGGGACCAGACAACGGGATGACGGCTGTCTTCCGGCAACTGCAGACGCAGCTGAAGGAGTCCATCCGCATCCATGAGCAGGGAGTGGTGCCGGTCATGGCTGCATCCCAGTCCGACACCGCACGGGTGGCGTCCGCGATGGAGGCAATGGGGGAAACGATTTCGGCCATGGGTCCGATTCTGCAAGGCGTGGGGCTTAATGTACACGCGTCATCCGTGGCCCACGACAGGGCTGCCCTCTCACAGGCAGCCATGCGCCAGAGCCACATGGACAGTGCCGCCACGCTCCGGGGTCTGGCCCAGTCTCAGCAGGCCATGGCCCTGTCCCAGCAGGCCATCGCTGAGAGCATCGGGGGCCTTGTCCATGTGATGGATGGCATCGTACAGACCCAGCGGGAGGTAGCGCAGTCCCTGACAGGGATGTTGCACTCCCTTAGCTCCATCGCTGGGAAAGTTCAGACCCAGGTCGATTCCACAGCGGGCCTCCAGGATTGGCAGCGGCAGGTGTCGGTGGTGCAACGGGGCTTGCCTCCATGTGCACCACCGTCCCTTAGAGAGGCCCGGGGGCCACCGGGCTCCCCGAGGGAGGAGGTGGTCCCGGTGCCTGTCCCGGTTACACCAGCAAGGGAGGGACCGGAACACTCGCACTCCCCCCGTCCTGTCCCTGGTGCATTTGGTGGGCAGCAGGCAGAGGACGGTGGCAACACGCCATCCAGCATGCCCACCGAGCAGCCTGTCCCATCCAGGCCGGGCCGCCCCAGGAAACGCGCGCCGACGGGAAGCCAAGTCAAAGGGCAGGATTCTCAGGAGTCCGACTCCACTCCTGATGTACCGTCTGGGGAAACACCTAGACGTAGTGATAGGGCCCGTAAGGCCAAAAAGTTAGACACGTAGTAAGTTGGCACGGGTGCAGGGCACAAATTAGTAATATGGGCTCGGGCTTGTGTCTTTCAATGTCACAATTAAAGTTGTTACACCAAACCTACATGCGTCTGTCCTATGTCCAGTGCCTGGGGGGGGGGGCATGAGAGTGCCCGGTGATGATGGTGTTCGCAAATCATTGCAAGGGTGAGGCCGGGTGTGCCCCCCCCAACCCCAAACACGCCGTCGTCCTCAGTGCTCCGATGCCCACTGCCCCACATGGACATGTGATGGAGTGTCCGTGACGCATCAAGGGGACACTGAGGTGGGGGTGTTCAGATATGGCCATGAATCAGACATTCAGTAGCGATCTGTAGCTCACAGCTCATCGCAGAGCGGGTTGTCATCATCCAACATGGCACTGTTCACACCCGTTTACGGAAGTAAAAGTGTAACGACAAAAACGAGGTGCCGCAGGTGTAGGGTTGCGTGAGAGTGGTGCCGTGTGTGATAGGGTTGTGCGATGGTACGGGAGGTGGGTGGTGGGGGTGCTGGGTGGTGCCCTCCCCCTAGTGTGCGAAACGTGCGGTGATCAACGCCTCGCGTGCTCACTGTCCTGGCTGGTGGCGTTGTGCGGCCTCCCAGCCATATCCCGCACCCTAGGTGGTGTCTGTGCCCCGCCGCCCTCCCATCCTCGTCCTCCTCATCCTCCACCTCCTCCTCCTCATCCTCATCCTTATGTTCAGAGTCGCTGCCCTCTTCGGGCTCACATGATTCTTCCTCCATTCCATCGCCCCTCTGTTGAGCGATGTTGTGCAAGACGCAGCATGAAACTACGATTCTTCTGACACTGTCAGGGTCATACTGTAGAGCGCCTCCAGAGCAGTCCAGGCACCGGAATTTAAGGAGGCCGAAGCACCTCTCCACGACACCCCTGGTTGCAGCATGGACCTCATTGTAGCGGGTCTCCGTGTTGGTCTGTGGCCTCCGTAAAGGCGTCATCCGCCACGGCCGCAACGGATAACCCCTGTCGCCCAGCAACCAGCCCCTCAACTGGGGGGTTGACCATCGAAAATAGTGGGTATGAAGGACTGCGCCAGTATAAAGTCGTCATGCACGCTGGCCGGGTATTGTGTGCACACGTGCTTTATTCGCATTCTGTGGTCGCATACCACCTGGACGTTCATTGAGTATGTCCCCTTCCTGTTCAGGAAGACGTCCCTGTTCCGCGGTGGTGCACGCAGGTTGACTTGCACCCCATCCACGATGCCTTGGACCATCAGGATCCCGGCCACTGAGGCGACTTGCGCTGCCCTGGCAGCCTGGTGTGCGTGGTCCTCCTGGAAATCGATGTATCGTCCCGCGACGGCATTTCGGCCGTTGGTAACGGCCCGGATGCACCGGTGCACTGATGCCTGAGAGATTCCACAAAGGTCCGCGCTCGGCGACTGGGATGAGCCGGTCGTGAAAAAAGTTTAGCTCACTGGGCTAAATCGCTGGCTTTTAAAGCAGACCAAGACAGGCCAGCAGCATGGTTCAATTCCCATACCAGCCTCCCCAAAGAGGCGCCAGAATGTGGCGACTAGGGGCTTTTCACAGTAACTTCATTGAAGCCTACTTGTGACAATAAGCGATTTTCATTTCATTTTCATTTCATTTCAAAATTAGGGTGACCATGACCTTCACTCTCACTGGGATGGCATGTCCTCCTCCCGTTCCACGTGGTGCCAGGTGCGCCATTAGGTGGCATATATGGCCCACCGGCTCACGGCTCAATCTGAGTCTCCTCCTGCATGCCGCTTCCGTTAGGTCCTCAAAAGAAATGCGGCCCCGGTAGACACGGTGACGCATGGGACGCCTCCTCCGCCTTGGCGTGACCACCTGCTCGTGCTCCTCCCCTGGTGCCCCATCAGGATCGGAGTCGTCGCCCTCTTCCTGGCCGACGACATGGAAGTGATCCGCACCCTCCGCCTCCTCTTGGACCTGTCGGGCGTGATGGCCTACAGCGGGATTTTTTCACCTGGCACGGGGCCCTCCGCAGCCACTCCCTCTGCGGCACCCGCCTCTGCAGCAGCTTCACTGAGTCGCATGGCTCGCCCGCGCCGAATGCCAAACTGCATGGCTGCCGCTGCCGCCACTGCGGCGAACATCGATGGCTGTTGTGAAAACATCAGGAACTTGAAGGGGGGGTGGGAGGCTTGGGAGGGAGAGTCAACGACATTTGTTAGGAGGGCGCTTTGGCACGTAGGCAGCCAGGGGTACTTCAATGAATGGGGGCCCCGGCTGCCTGGTCACAGTTCATTCACGCATGCACCGTTACACCTGCCCACAGTATCCGTTTCCCGCACAGTTCACCCCGTCCCACCTCAACGCAGCGCCAGCAGACACAGCCCTTCGCCATGCCATCGAATTGGAAGGGTGTCTTCGCCACCTTCCTGCCATGGCGCTCCAGCTGGGGGTCTTGGTCCCGCGGGCAACAGTGGAGGCCCCCCCCCCAACCCGACAGGATGATGGCATCATTTGCACCACCCCCTCCTCCTTCCCCCTTCTCATTCCCCCACCCCCCCCTTCTCCTACCCCATCCTCCTTCCCTCTACTCCTTTCCACAACCCATCCTCCTAAGCCCTGTTGTCACCCATCCCAACCACCCCTCCCCCTCCCGCTCTCCCCCTCCCCTAACCTCCTCCCCCCAAACCCCTCCCCCCAACTCCCTCCCCCCCATCTCCCTCCCCCCAACACCTTCCCCCCTAACCCCCTCCCCCCAACACCTTCCCCCCTAACCCCCTCCCCCACCAACCCCCCAACCCCCCCCCAAACCCCCCGCAACCCCCTCCCCCCAACCCCCTCACCCCCCCAATCTCCTCCCCCCCCCCAACCTCCCACCCCCCAATCCCAAATTCCCCCAAACCCCCTCCCCCCCCCATGGAGGATCGCGGCAAACGCTTCAGATAGCCCTCCATCCGCCATCACCTGCCGTTGATGCAGCTTCTTGCTTCCTGGGATGGGCCCGCCCACTCACCTCCCTCATCCATATCGTCAGCCAGCACGACTGGCTGATGAATTTATTTAGCAGGGGTGAACGGCGACGGCGTGACCTGGGGGTCACGCCTTCGGGACTTCGGCCTATTCGGGCCAGAGAATAGCGGGGGGCTGGGAGAATCGCCTCTGCTGCCTGCTCAACAGATTCTCCGGCATGCGCGGCGCCGACCTCGACTACGCCGTTCTCACCGGTTCGGAGAATGACGGAAAGGCGTCGGACCGGCGTCGCGAGAAAAAGTGGCGTGCAGAGCGATTCTCTCAGACAGCGCGGCATGGGAGAATCGCCCCCATGGGGAGCAGATCGCGAGGTGGATCCGAGACCAGGACGAGATCAGCCATGGTCTGACTGAATGGCGGAGCAGGCTTGAAGGGCCGAATTGCCTACGTCTGCTCCTAATTCCTATGTTCCTAATATTAGAACAGCAACAACAAAATGATTTGGACTTCAAGCACTGCTGACAATCTTCCTATGGATCAAATGAGAATATCTTTGAACAAACAGTGACATATCCTATTGGTGCACAAAATGGCAAAGCCTTCCAGTACATTAGCACCAACCAATTCACCTGCAGTAATGTGCTATTTGTATCCACACAAGTGGGCTTTAACAGAAGAATGACACTTTGCATTGAGTGATAATTATTTTCTCATTTTAAACTGAAACTAAGTGCACTGACAAATGTCCAGCATGTAGCATATAATTAGAGAGAAAAGTACTGGAGATGCTGGAAATCTGAATTATAAACAAAAAATTCTGGAAATTCTCAGCAGGCCAGGCAGCATCTGTGGACAGAGAAAAACAGAGTCAAAGCTTCAGGTCCATGATCTGCTTGAGTTCTGATGAAGGGCCACTGACCTCCGTTTCTCTCTACACAGATGTCACCAGAGGTACTGAGCATGTCCAAACCCTGAAGTGTTTCTGCTGGTGGGAAAACCGGAGTCATTCCTGCTGGCGCTAGGAACGATGAATCGTTGGCACTTAGGATTTATTTTTCACAGGAGCGGACCTTCCGTTGGCCCTGAGAGGGGCAGGGCCCAAAGTGGCTGACAAGGTCCGCACATCAGAGATCAGCAAGCCCTGATCTCAGAATACTGTTGCAGCCACCTCCCCAATCGTTGACAAGGCCATCGCCAATCGCTGCCAAGCCCCCCCCCCCAGCACACCCTTCAACCGCCCCCCCTTATTTCCCCTTCAGCTCCCCCTCATTCCTCCCACTCAACCCCTGCTCAGTCTCCCACTTTCAGGCCCCGTCACTTGGCATTGCCAACCTGGCACTTTGCATCCCTTGGGCTGGCAAGGGGGTGAGGAACCTCCTTACACTTGCCACAAGGATGCTGAGGGGCGTCCTTCAGGGGAGCTGGGATTTGGGGACATGGACTGAGTTGCAGGGCTTCGACTGGGTTGAAGGGGCTTATTTGGGGAGCTTTAATATGTTGGTGGTCCTTTGGCTGATCTTCCCATCTCAGCCTTAAACCCTTTAAACTGTCTGTCAACGTGATAAAATGAATGCTTTGTGAGATGAATGTAAACGTCTTCCCTTTAATCTGATGAAAATCCTTGAAGTGGTTCCTTCACAGTAAATTTCAATGTCCTTTATCTTTTTCAAGCCTGTGTACATGCCTAGAAGCCAAAAAAACCTTAAAATGCATGGTTTACACTCAATTTCATGGAACATTGCCTTTTAAAAACTTCTTGATTGACTGGTCCAGGCAGTTTCAAAGGAAGGATTACTGTTGCTTGTTTTATAACTCGACGAGGGGCCATTAACTCTGAAATACTTCCTTTTTTGAGCAGCTGTAATTTATAACCGCAGTTTTCTTTTGAAGAGGCTGCCTCTTTGTTCTGAAGAACTTCTGTGAAAGGCCAGGAGCTCTGTCTGAGTGTTGCCCCCATAACTGCCCGCCGTGTTTGGCAGTGCCGACTGGGAGACTCGCAATGGGTTTTATACCCGGCAGGAGACCTGTTTTTTGCCCACCGCCTGATTCAACGGCTGTCACAAATCCCACTGCTAGCTAGAGGACCCGAAGACTCTTCCCCCCCATTCTTGTTTCTTATTGCACCAAAAATAGCCCCTTTATTCAGCCCTCCATAAAGCATTCAGGTTCTTGCGAGCCCCTCATTTCTTTTCAGCAAGAAACCCAACAGCAGCTGCCTGGGATCTGGTTTGGCACAACATTAAACATGAATGTCAAAAAGAATTATGATGAAAACATAAACATAATGGCAAAACCATAAAGGGCAGCACGGTAGCACAAGTGCCTAGCACTGTGGCTTCACAGCGCCAGGGTCCCAGGTTCAATTCCCCGTTGGGTCACTGTCTGTGCGGAGTCTGCACATTCTCCCTGTGTCTGCCTGGGTTTCCTCCGGGTGCTCCGGTTTCCTCCCACAGTCTGAAGATGTGCAGGTTAGGTGGATTGGCCATGATGAATTGCCCTGAGTGACCAAAAAGGTTAGGAGGGGTTTTTGGGTTACGGGGATAGGGTGGAAGTGAGGGCTTAAGTGGGTCAGTGCAGACTCGATGGGCCGAATGGCCTCCTTCTGCACTGCATGTTCTATTTTCGATGTTCTATAAAAAACCATGTTAAGCAGCACAGCAAACCAATAAATCCTGTTTTGCCTTTTCTCTTAAGGAGAAAATCTAGAGAGGGAGAGGGAGAATAGGCTCCAAGCCCTGGTCATCAGGGAAGGAGATGGGGATCGGGGCTGAGCTAAGGAGTCCAGTTTAACTAACATTGACACCTCTGGTAGCACACACTATGAACTGGCCCAAGTGGAATTCTTACTGCCTTCGGAACATTGGTTAAATTCACATGCCCATCTCTTGCGCAATCAAATAAAAAGATCAACAATATTTGGAAGATTCAGAGTGCAGCAATCAAGTTTCATGTTGACATGTATTTAAATGTTTATTGCAGATTCCTACAATTTCTTTCATTGGTTTATTTCAAGCACTCAGGGTTGAAGTTGCTCACCCCTGAACATCCAAAACTAGGTACGTGATCTACAAATGGCTGTTCACTGCGTTGCAGGCAATTGGTGCTGTCTGCCGTTTGAAATGATTGCTGTGATTATCCCTCTCTCCAGTTGCTCCATCTGGACCTGTCGACTTAATTACCTGCAAAGACTCGCATTCAAAGTATCGTATTGCATCTTTGACTTTGTCTATATATATGTTTCTGGAACCCACCTCTTCATTCACCTGAGGAAGGAGCAGTCTCCGAAAGCTCATGATTCGAAACAAACCTGTTTGACTTTAACCTGGTGTTGTAAGACTTCTTACTGTCCCCATGGAAGAGACTGTGCTGCATGACCAACATTGAAAGATGTATCATCGAGGCTGTGGCTACTGAGCAGGCTGAAGTGATTGATGATTAGGATCTTTGCATACCTTATCCTCCTCTCTTCCCACTTCTCTCATGTCCCAAAATCTCTTCTGAATCCTAAAGCTGCAGATGGTGAACACATGCACACCCTTTACCAAGATGGCATCCAGTATAGTTCCTGTTTCAAGTGAGCGTGCGCATCTCGGATCCCAATCTCAAGTGTTATGTGACTGTGTAGTGTTAAAAATGAGCGTAACACAGCTGAACTTAGCAACCAGTAAGTTTTCAATGTTTTTCATTAAATGCCTTTGACAGAACTGTTAAACTAATCTCACTGACTGAGCAACTGTGACTTCTGCATTTTGTAAGAATGCCAATAATCAGGACTGGTAAGAAATACAAATACTCCAAATCTCTTTGGTGTTCAAACCAGACACCAACCAGTCACAGTACTCAGGCTAGCTTCAGGTAATATGAGAACGCACTATCCTACTCCCCTGCTACCAATTCTTAACAGTGTTGTCATGATATCCAGGTAAACATCATAGCACATACATACATACATACATACTGATGGACAGATCAACGGACCAATCAACACACACACAACACGACAGCCAATCACAGGCAAGAGCATACACAGTACAAAACAGGGAACACAACACTTCCTGGGCACTCGAGGACGAGACAGCTCAGGGCACAGAGCTCATAGCAAGCCACTCAGACATCCACCATGTGCTGAGCGTCACTACAAGATAGAATTAGGAATAGGTCCACAGATTCAAGGGCCATGATCGAACCTCAGTAAACAGTGTACAACTGTAAATAGATGTTTGAAATAAAACTGAGTTGTACCATTCGCAACCGTGTTGGTTCGTCTGTGTAGCAGAGTACCCAACACATCAGAGTACCAGGAGTAACTGTGGTACCTACCTACAAATCCTCCGGAATCTGCCATCCTACGCGGCCGGATCGGCGAGGCAGGCGTCCTACGAGGCCGAACGGGTCCAGGTGATCGAGTTCCTCCCGGCCCGCGGCCCGGACGAGGGCGGCCATTTCGCGCGATTTTCGAGGCGCGCCAAAAACGACAGCAACACTGAGGAGCGTGATGCGCAGGCGCGCTCGACGCAAGACCGAACTGTGCATGCGCGGTGGCGCAATGAACGCCATGACATCACGACGTGCGGCAACTGTGGAGCCGCACATTTAAAGCGGCAATGTCCCGCAAGATCCTGACAATGCCTCAGCTGTGGCAAGATGGGCCACTACGCTGCCTGCTGTCGAGCAGCTCAACCTGCCAATGTTCCCCAACTCCGACAACCTCGCAGGGACGTGTGGACCATTCAGCCTCCTTACTACGAGTCATGCCCAGACGATATCCAGACCAGTGACACAGACGACTGGGACACCTTCCGTGTTGCGGTCATTGATGGGAACCGAATGTCTCCAGCCAGGACCCAGCAGCCGATGCAAGTTAACACTGTCAATCCGGGTGATGAATGGTGTGCCACCCTAACGGTCAACCGATCACCGATAACTTTCCGTCTGGACACTGGCGCCTCCGCCAACCTCATAGCATGGTCAGCCTTCTACGCCATGAAGGTCAGACCACCAATTCGCCCGTCCCGTTGCAAGATGGTCGACTACAACGGGAACGTTATCCCGGCTATGGAATCCTGCCAGCTCCAGGTGACACACAACACACACACGGCCACACTCTCATTCGAGATAGTCGGATCATCGAAGGACTCCCTGGTAGGCGTACAGGCATGCAAGGCTCTCCACCTCGTGCAACGAGTCCACGCTCTGTCTCCAGACGGCACATCTGACTTCCCGGATGCAGAGTTCAGGGAACAGCTCCAATCGCTCCTCGTCCACAACCAGGAGGCATTCGAGGGCATGGGAACACTGCCCTACACCTACAGAATGCGGCTCAAACCGGACGCCACCCCGGTCATTCACGCACCTCGCAGGGTCCCAGCGCCACTCAAAGACCGCCTCAAGCAGCAGCTGCAGGATCTCCAGGACCAGGGGGTGCTATCCCGGGTCACGGAGCCCACGCCATGGGTCAGCTCCATGGTGTGTGTTCAGAAGCCCTCCGGCGAGCTCCGGATCTGCATTGATCCAAAAGACCTCAACAACAACATAATGAGGGAACACTACCCCATACCCAAACAGGAAGAGATCCCGAGCGAAATGGCCCGGGCTAAAATCTTCACAAAACTGGATGCCTCGAAGGGTTTTTGGCAGATCCAACTGGATCCGTCCAGCCGAAAGCTGTGCACCTTCAACACCCTCTTCGGCAGGTTCTGCTACAATAGAGTGCAATTTGGCATCATCTCGACATCCGAGGTCTTTCACAGGATCATGGAGCAGATGATGGAAGGCATCGAAGGGGTGCGCGTCTACGTGGACCATCTGGTCCACCACACACCACAGGAGCACATCTATCGTCTCCAGCGCGTCTTTGCGTGCATATGCGAAAACGGCTTGCGCCTCAACCGAGCTAAGTGTTCTTTCGGCCAAACCGAGCTGAAGTTCCTGGGGGACCACATTTCCCAGTCAGGGGTCCGTCCGGATGCAGACAAGGTGAGCGCCATTACAGCCATGCCGCAGCCGGCAGACAAGAAAGCAGTGCTACGACTCCTAGGCATGGTCAACTTCTGGGGAAGTTCATTCCCAACCTTGCCTCCCACACGACAGTTCTGCGCCACCTCGTCAAGAAGTCCACGGAGTTCCAGTGGCTACACACACACCAGCAGGAATGGGAGGAGCTCAAACTTAAGCTCACCACAGCACTGGTACTGGCGTTTTTCGACACAACTCGTGACACCAAAATTTCTACTGATGCCAGCCAGTCCGGCATTGGGGCGGTGCTCCTACAGTGGGATGACACTGCGTCATGGGCCCCGGTCACCTATGCCTCGCGGGCCATGACCCCCACAGAACAGCGCTACGCGCAGATCGAAAAGGACTGCCTGGGCTTGCAAACCGGGATAGACAAGTTCCATGACTATGTGTATGGTCTCCCCCGGTTTACCGTTGAGACTGACCACCGCCTCCTGGTCAGCATCATAAATAAGGACCTGAACGAGATGACCCCTCGCCTCCAGCACATCCTACTTAAACTTAGGAGGTATGACTTCCAACTGGTCTACACCCCGGGTAAGGACCTTATGATTGCGGATGCCCTATCTAGAGCAGTGAGCACACCACCAGATTCGGAGGGGTTCATCTGTCAGGTCGAGGCGCAGGTGGCTTTCACATCGGCAAATCTGCCAGCTGACGACTCCAGTCTGGCCCGTATTCGCCGGGAGACTCCGGTTGGCCCCCTTCTACAATGGGTGATGTGCCACATGATGGGAGGGTGGCTCAAAGGGCAGTGCCCGCAGTTCTACAATGTCCGGGACGACTTGGCCGTCATTGATAGTGTCCTCCTAAGGCTGGACTGGATTGTGATTCCGCACAGCATGCACAAGCTGGTCCTCGACCAACTACACGAAGGCCATCTGGGGGTGTAGAAGTGCAGACGGAGGGCCCGAGAGGAGGTGTACTGGCCGGGCATCAGTGATGACATTGCCAATATGGTGCTCAACTGCCCCACCTGCCAAAGGTTTCAACCAGCGCAACCTCCTGAAACGCTTCTGCCCCATGAGCTGGTGACGTCCCCCTGGGCGAAGGTGGGTGTGGACCTCTTTCACGCACTCGGCAGGGACTATGTAATCGTCATTGACTACTTTTCCAACTATCCAGAGGTTATACGCCTGCACGATTTGACATCGTCCGCTGTCATAAGGGCCTGCAAAGACACCTTCGCTCGCCACGGCATTCCGATGACTGTCATGTCGGACAATGGGCCCTGTTTCACCAGCCAGGAATGGTCATCCTTTGCTGCCTCGTATGGCTTCACACACGTGATGTCCAGCCCTCTGCATCCCCAGTCCAATGGCAAGGTGGAGAAGGGCGTTCACATCGTCAAGCGGCTCCTCTGCAAGGCTGCTGCTGCCGGATCGGATTTCTGCCTAGCCCTGCTGGCCTATCGCTCGGCCCCACTAGCCACTGGCCTCTCACCAGCCCAGCTGTTGATGGGTCGCGCCCTCAGGACCACTGTGCCTTCCATTCTGGCACCCATGACCAACCATGCTCCGGTACTACACAAAATGCAACAGCAGCGCGTTCGCCAGATGAGGGCATATGACACACGGGCAACTGCTCTTCCCGCCCTGGCCCCTGGAGACGAAGTCCACATCCACCTACCAGAAGGTGGCTGGTCAGCACCTGCCGAGGTTCTCCGACGCGTGGCTTCCCGCTCGTTCCTGGTTCGCATGCCTGATGGGTCCATTCGTAGGCGCAATCGCCGGTCTCTTCTCCTACTTCCACGCTCGCTATGGGGACTTATCCCGACACCGCGCCCTCCTGTTGTTCCTGATATCGACTTTGTGGAGCTGCCTGCTACCATGCCCCTTCCGTCGTCGCCCGTGGCCAGGCCCATTCCTCAGCCGGTGGTTCCAGACCCACCCTTGAGGCAGCCAACCCGAATTCGTCGCCCACCTACTAGACTGGACTTATGAGACTGTTTGTACATTGAACTCATACTACCACTGTGTTAATATGTTTCTGTTCTTATTGTTACAGGAATTCATTTTGTCGTTCAACATTTCCCCGTTCTTTGTTTATGGTACAACCTCGTTGTTATGTCGCACCCGACATCGCCCCTTGTATATAGTTTAGCTCCATGTACATGCTGTAGATATTGCACACACACATTTAGCTACACTCAGTACACATCTCTATTTATGACCACATAGGCACATGTTCTTGTAAAAAAGGGAGGATGTCATGATATCCAGGTAAACATCATAGCACATACATACATACTGATGGACAGATCAACGGACCAATCAACATACACACAACACGACAGCCAATCACAGGCAAGAGCATACACAGTACAAAATAGGGAACACGACACTTCCTGGGCACTCGAGGATGAGACAGCTCAGGGCACAGAGCTCATAGCAAGCCACTCAGACATCCACCATGTGCTGAGTGCCACTACAAGATAGAATTAGGAATAGGTCCACAGATTCAAGGGTCATGATCGAACCTCAGTAAACAGTATACAACTGTAAATAGATGTTTGAAATAAAACTGAGTTGTACCATTCGCAACCGTGTTGGTTCGTCTGTGTAGCAGAGTACCCAACACATCAACTGTTATAACAATAATCTTTTGTAGTCTTTCACCACCTGGTACTCAGGCCAAAATCAAATCACACACCAAATTAATTTTATGCTGACCATGCTTTGTTTGCCTTAACTAATTGGCTCTCAGGTAAATTGACATCTTCCAGAGACGAAAATGGCTCTAATGTTTCAATCCCTGGCAGACAAACAAACACTTACAGTGTCATACCTCATGCAGATATGCAAACACATGCAGAGACATGATTTAGCCGCCAGACTGAAAATAATTCTTAATGGGACAAAAAAACGTAAGAATTAAAATACGGCCCAGTAACATAGCAATGTGTTTCAGGCAGAAGAACTGCCGATCTAACTATTCCTTCTCTTTCCTAAGTGATGTCTCAACATGATTAATAAATTTTACACACTCGATGGTTCACCATAGCTGCTGGTAGCTCAGTCTCCAGGTCAAGTCGCCTGCCTGAATCCCCGATTGACTCTAGTTTTCTTTACCTTGATTATGTTCTAGTCTGCGAAATTAACATATGATTCAAGCTCTTCTTCATTTCTAAGTCGTCGAACAGTTTTCTATAGTTATTCAGCAAACAGTTGAATGGATCATTATTTACCACGGAAGTAACACTGAAACATATGAGCACCGGATTCTGTTAGTTTTCAGTTCAGTACCACTGTCAGTCATTGTTAAATGTTTCAGAATGTGTTGAGAAGAGCCAAAACAAAATTTTAATATCTCTTTTTCAAGCTGCCTCGTTTTAAGACACAATTTGGTACTTCTCCAACATGTCCTGGGAAGGTGCAGCTTTGAATACAGCTGAGATCCTGAGCTATGCAGATCAGAATCAAATGGCCCAAATTCTCTTTCAGCTGGTCAGGGGCAGCACTGTGAGATTGGTGGGGTGGGCGGGGTAGCAGCTTGGGGTTGGGGTGCAAAACAGCTGACCATGCGAGACCTTCCCGAGGGGCTTGCCGATTCCTGTGGTGGGGGCAGGCAAGAAGTCGCCGTCCCCGCCATTACCTCACTGGGTCAAAGGTTTGGGTTCCATATTTAAAGGGCAGACAGCCTGCACTACCCCTTCCTCCTTTTTCAGGTCAGTGCTCCACATTTCTCCGCTAACTCTCCATCCTCCACGCGACTTGCACTGCCACCATCTGGTCTCAACCATAGGCTGGCATTTACAGACACTCTCTAAAGAGGACAATGCAGCGGAATCTCACCGTTAATCATAGAAGATATCTACCTCACCAGGTGCACACCATGTATGTGCAGTCATAAAAATGTACATAAAGTTAAATTTCTAATTTCTTGCTGGCAAGAACTTACGTTGGAGAGGGAACTTAATTCCAGCGAGATGGCCTTTTAATGAGCATGCACGACTTGCTAATGCATGCAAAAGGGCTTCCTGACATTATTCATTGGGAAGCTCCGGCCCATCTTTCATCCGCTTTCAAAGTCCTGAAGACATCATTACTAAAATTTGTCCCACAATGGAGAAACGGATTTTTTGGCCTCATGCCAAATTAAGATCCCCTACCCACCTAGTTTCCCACTGCTGGAGGGACCAGAATATTCCCCCCATTAAGTGTGGTCATCGGCTGATATATCACAGCATATATAAGACCATAAGACATAGGAGCAGAATTCGGCCATTCAATCCATCGAGTCTGCTCCTTCATTCAATCATGGCTGATATGTTTCTCTTCCCCATTCTCCTGCCTTCTCCCCATGACCCCGATTCCCTCATTAATGAAGAATCTATCTACCTCTTTCTTAAAGACACTCAGTGATTTGGCTTCCACAGCCTACTATGGCAATAAGTTCCACAGATTGACCACCCTCTGGCTGAAGAAATTCCTCCTCATCTCTGCTTTAAAGGATCGTCCCTTCAGTCTGAAGCCATACCCTTGGGTTCTAGTTTCTCCTACTAGTGGAAACATCCTCTCCACATTCACTCTATCTCAGCCTCTCAGTATCCTGTAAGTTTCAATGAGATCCCCCTTCATCCTTCTGAACTCCATCGAGTTCAGACCCAAAGTCCTCAACTGCACCTTATCTGACAAGTCCTTTATTCCGGTATTTTCTAGCTATTACGTAGCTTCTTTACAACTGTGTACCAATGTCAATGTCTGCCTTCAGGGAATAAGACAAGGTGCGGAAAAGAGAACAAAATGGAAAGAAACAGGAAGAAATTATTTTTGAATTTAATGTTGTATGTAGCAAAGAAAAAGTGCAGCTATTCATTTATAGCGTACTTCATTCTCCCACTCACAAGAAATCAGACAAAGATTTTTGGAGTTACAAATGAAGCCCTTACTGCGAGCGATAGCATGGGCTGATGCTGTTCCAAGTGGGCTCATTAGAGAGCCCTGATTCAAGGATTACAAGGATTGTTATACTGCAGATTTGATTACAAGAAATTAGAATACACCATTCAGTTCTTACTAGTTATCATTGTCCAGTTACATCTATTGATTAGGTTTATATCATGCATTGTATATGAGACCACTTAACCAATCAAAACAAAGGCATGTCTACTTAATTATAATATCAAATCAATACAAAGACACGTACATGCTGTCCTCCAATAGTTATTACCATTTTCTCATTATCAGCCCTGTGGGTATCATTCACCTCCTTGTCTGACTCCTCTAACTTAGCATGCCCATTTCACAAGAGAAAAGTGTTACAATAATAAACAGTTCTTTGTGATTATGCCTCCCTTTCTGTCTACTTTCAGACAATCTGGCACTAGAGAAAAATGGTGAACAATCCCACATTGTTCATTGCCATCCTTGATAATGACCATCTGTTGCTTCCCTTTCCTAGGGCCCCATCACCACCAAGATGTGTTCTTGGTTGTTTCCCACAGCTATACACTTTAGCTAAGCATCTTATGTGACACAGATCAACACGGAAGAATTTTAACCCTTTCAGCACTGAGTGGATAACTAGAATTTAAGAACAAATTCTGATATAATGGGGGCGATCTTCCGAACCATGCGCCGGGCTGGAGAATCGCCGCAACCGCGCCATGACGCCCCGACGCCGGCGCGCGATTCTCTGAGGTGCAGAGAATCGGCGCCATTTGCGCCAGCGCCTTTGGCGTGGCACCAGGCGCGGGCCACTGGAATTGGCGAGACCACCAATTCTCCAGCCCGGATGGGCCAAGCGGCCATGCCGATATGACAGTCCCGCCGGCGCCGTTCACCCCTGGTCGCTGCCGGCGGGAACTCTGTGCGAACGGTCGGGGGGCAGCCTGTGGGGGGGGCGGAAGGGGGGCTGCTTCACCGGGGGGGGGGGGGGCCTCCGATGGGGCCTGGCCCGCGATCGGGCCCACCAATCGGCGGGCCGGCCTCTCCCCCGCCGAGCCTACTTTATGGCGCGGCCGGCCCCTGAACACCGACTCCATCTTGAGATGGGGCCGGCGCGCTAAAGAAGTCCCCCTCGCGTGCGCAGGATGGCGTGGCGAAAGGAGGCTGAAACGGCGTGAACTGCTCCAGTGCCGTGCTGGCCCCCTATGGAGGCCAGAATCATAGAACATAGAACATAGAACATTACAGCGCGGTACAGGCCCTTCGGCCCTCGATGTTGTGCCGACCTGTGAAACCACTCTAAAGCCCATCTACACTATTCCCTTATCGCCCATATGTCTATCCAATGACCATTTGAATGCCCTTAGTGTTGGCAAGTCCACTACTGTTGCAGGCAGGGCATTCCACGCCCTTACTACTCTCTGAGTAAAGAACCTGGGCGAGATTCTCCGGCCACCCGCCGGTCGGAGAATCGCCGGGGGCTGGCGTAAATCCCGCCCCCGGCGGTTGCCGAATTCTCCACCACCGGACATTCGGCGGGGGCGGGAATTGCGCTGCGCCAGTTGGCGGCCCCCCCCGCGATTCTCCGGCCCGAATGGGCCGAAGTCCCGCCGCTAAAATGCCTGTCCCGCCGGCGTAGATTAAACCACCTACCTTACCGGCAGGACAAGGCGGCGTGGGCGGGCACCGGGGTCCTGGGGGGGGGGCGCGGGGCGATGTGGCCCCGGGGGGGTGCCCCCCCGGTGGCCTGGCCCGCGATCGGGGCCCACCGATCCGCGGGCGGGCCTGTGCCGTGGGGGCACTCTTTCTCTTCCGCCTTCGCCACGGTCTCCACCATGGCGGAGGCGGAAGAGACTTCCTCCACTGCGCATGCGCGGGAATGCCGTCAGCGGCCGCTGACGCTCCCGCGCATGCGCCGCCCGGAGATGTCATTTCCGCGCCAGCTGGCGGGGCACCAAAGGCCTTTTCCGCCAGCTGGCCGAGCGGAAATTCGTCGGGCGCCGGCCTAGCCCCTTAAGGTTGGGGCTCGGCCCCCAAAGATGCGGAGCATTCTGCACCTTTAGGGCGGCGCGATGTCTGACTGATTTGCGCCGTTTTGGGCGCCAGTCGGCGGACATTGCTCCGTTTCCGGAGAATTTTGCCCCCTACCTCTGACATTTGTCCTATATCTATCTCCCCTCAATTTAAAGTTATGTACCCTCGTGCTAGACATCACCATTCGAGGAAAATGGCTCTCACTGTTCACCCTATGTAATCCTTTGATCATCTTGTAATGGTCGTACCCGGGCCCGAATCAGTCGTACCCAGACCCGGTTCGTGCCGTCGTGAAACGCGGCGGCGTTCACAACAGCGCGAACACTTGGGCTCCATATTGGAGAATCGCCCCCGACGTGTAAAACGACACCCTTTAATTGTGGACGAAAGTGTATGCAGATAGCTGGCTTCCAAAAGTATTCTCCAACTAGCTATGTCATGATACCATCTGTCTGTGGCTCAAAGGTATCCATTACGAACAAGTTACTGCGTTCCAGGTGGTGAATGCACATTACCATCTGAAGACGGCACCAGTTCCCCCTTTCAAAAGGTGCACCCATTTATTGGCTACACATTTTCTGCAGTGCTACCTGATTTGAGACACACAAAGGCATCTTAACTGTCTGTTTAGTTGCTCTGTCTGACTCTTTGAAGTGCAGGTTTCAATGATGCTTCCTGAGAAGCTACCTCCCCAGGCACAGTACTCTATTTCCAGAGTGATACTAATGAGGCAACGTTTCAGTTGCAGTCAATCACAAGCTCACCTAATTAAATCATAAAATTCCCATTCAGCTATCCAATTAGAAATAAAGTTCTTACTTTTGGGGATCTTCGGGCTGCAGACTTTACTTGAAATTCTGCAAGGGCTTTAGAGCTGATGGCTCATAGATGGGCAAGCAGTTAGCATATTAATCAGGGTTGCATTGACTGAAATTTCAATTTATTTTCTTTGTTGAGCTCAGGGCGATTTTTCTTCTATTGTAATATTGTCATGAGGAGCAGTCAAACCGCCTGTCTGAGCTGATGAGGATTACAAGGTCTCCCCAGTGACTCATCTCACCACCAGTCCAGAAAGAATTTCTCTTCGTTGCCAATCAACTCTTTACAGATTTAATTATTAAACCTATTATTCAAGTAAAAGAAAATGTAGTGTATAAAACAGAACAATCTGAAGTTCCCGTTTCACTCAGAATATTAATGTGGCAACTTCAAATATAGAAAACAGCCGCAGCACACAGGAGTGCAATTTTCAAAACTAAATTCCATTGCTCTGCAGCTACACACTTAGATCTTGTCTTATATCTGAGGTTTACATTAACTTTTTTGTTGAAGGCCTATTTCTAAACCAATACTTTGAGAGTGACTCTTGTTTTGATTGCATGGCTGAGTAAGACATCGATTTACACTTAACATACCCAGCTTGGGCAGCACGGTGACACAGTGGGTTAGCCTTGCTGCCTCACGGCGCCGAGGTCCCAGGTTCGATCGCGGCTCTGGGTCACCCTCCGTGTGGAGTTTGCACATTCTCCCCGTGTTTGCCCCCACAACCCAAAAGATGTGCAGGCTAGGTGGTTTGGCCACGCTAAATTGCCCCTTAATTGGAAAAAATGAATTGGGTACTCTAAATTTATTTTAAAAAACATACCCAGCTTGGCACAGCCCTAAGGTACAAGCAAATTACTGCGGAAGCTGAAATCTGAAATACAAACGCATAATGCTGCGCAATCTTGGTAGGTCTGACAGCATCTGTGGAAAGAGAACGGAACTAACGTTTCAAGTCTGGATTACTCTTTGTCGAAGAGTGACTCAAAATGTTAGCTCTCTCTGCAGATGCTGTCAGACCTGCTGAGATTGTCCAGCATTTTCTATTTCTGTTGGTAGAACTCATGTTTGTCAAAGCTGCTGCCTCTGGAAAGCTGCTGACTAGCCTCTGGACAAACTGTCTGCAGTTTGAGGTGTTAAGGCCCATGCCGCAAATCATGCCAATACTTAAGGGCAGCACGGTAGCATTGTGGATAGCACAATTGCTTCACAGCACCAGGGTACCAGGTTCGATTCCTGCTTGGGTCACTGTCTGTGCGGAGTCTGCACATCCTCCCCGTGTGTGCGTGGGTTTCCTCCGGGTGCTCCGGTTTCCTCCCACAGTCCAAAGATGTGCAGGTTAGGTGGATTGGCCATGATAAATTGCCCTTAGTGTCCAAAATTGCCCTTAGTATTGGGTGGGGTTACTGGGTTATGGGGATAGGGTGGAGGTGTTGACCTTGGGTAGGGTGCTCTTTCCAAGAGCCAGTGCAGATTCAATGGGCCGAATGGCCTCCTTCTGCACTGTAAATTCTATGATTCTATGATTTCCTCTGGGTGCAGAGCAGGAAGAAAAAGGGACAGTAGAAATTCCCAATTTCATCAGAAATCCATTACAAGTTGAGCTGCAAATGAAGCTGCACAGACATGGGGCGGGATTCTCCCCTACCCGGCGGGGCGAGGGGGGTCCCGGTGGGATGGAGTGGCGTGAACCACTCCAGCGTCGGGCCGCCCCAAAGGTGCGGATTTCTCCGCATCTTTAGGGGCCAAGCCTTCACCGTGAGGGGCTAGGCGCGCGCCGGCGTGGTTGGCGCGCCGTCAACCGGCAGGAAAGGCCTTTGGCGCCACGCCAGCCGGGGCCGAAAGGACTTCATCGGGCGGCGGAAGTCCACGCATGCGCGAGAGCATCAGCGGCTGCTGATGTCATCACTGCGCATACGCAGGGGGGTGGGTCTCTTCCGCGTCGGCCATGGTGAAGACTGTGGCCGAGGCGGAGGGAAAAGAGTGCCCCCACGACACAGGCCCGCCCGCGGATCGGTGGGCCTCAATCGCCGGCCAGGCCACCGTGGGGGCACCCCCTGGGGCCAGATCGCCCGGCGCCCCCCCCCCAGGATCCCGGAGCCCGCCCACGCCGCCTAGTCCCGCCGGGAAGAGAGGTGGTTGATTCTCGCCAGTGGGACAGGCATTCCAGCAGCGGGACTTCGGCCCATTGCGGGCTGGAGAATCACCGGGGGGGGGGGCTCGCCAACCGGCGTGGCGAGATTCCCGCCCCCGCCGAATATCCGGTGCCGGAGAATTCGGCAACCGGCGGAGGCGGGATTCACGCCAGCCCCCGGCGATTCTCCGACCCGGCGGGTGGTCGGATAGATAGGATAGATGCGGGCAGGTTGTTTCCACTGGCTGGTGAAAGCAGAACTAGGGGGCATAGCCTCAAAATAAGGGGAAGTAGATTTAGGACTGAGTTTAGGAGGAACTTCTTCACCCAAAGGGTTGTGAATCTATGGAATTTCTTGCCCAGTGAAGCAGTAGAGTCTCCTTCATTAAATGTTTTGAGATAAAGATCGATAGTTTTTTGAAGAATAAAGGGATTGAGGGTTTTGGTGATCGGGCCGGAAAGTGTAGCTGAGTCCACAAAAGATCAGCCATGATCTCATTGAATGGTGGAGCAGGCTCGAGAGGCCAGATGGCCTATTCCTGCTCCTAGTTCTTATGTTCTTATGTTCTAAATCATTTACAAGCCATTTAATGAGTACTACCGCCAGATTCCACATAATTTAATTGAAACTTTCGCTGGATCAAAATCCTGGAACTCCCTCCCTAACAGCACCTACTGTAGCGGTTCAAGAAGGCAGCTCAACACCACCTTCTCAATGGCAATTAGGGATAGGCAATGACTGCTGATCTAGCCAGCGACACCCTCATCCCTTGAATGCATAAAGCAAAGCATGGAAGTGACACGTACCATTCAGATCATCCATCTTGCTTCATCATTCAATCTAACACAAAAACGGCACAGCTGTTTTCACAGCTGCTGTGACCAGTTGAGGAGGAGTAATCTGACTTCTTTCATTGTCGCATGTTTCGGTTGGTTATAACAGAGCTCAAATTTTAAAAGGAGGTGATGTTGCCATTTCAATATATAGAACTTAACCACGTTGAGCTCAATTTAAGAAATAAGCCAGACGAGTTAACAAGTGAATCATTGGTTTTATTGCTAAAGCTCACTCAAACAAAGTTGCAGAAATTGTGAACAAAAGATTTAAAATGTACAAAGGCAAAAGCAAATTACTGCAGATGCTAGAACTCTGAAACAAAAACAGACAATGCTGGAAAATCTCAACAGGTCTGTGGCGAGAGAGCCGAGCTAACGTTTCGAGCTATCCAGACCCGAATCGTTAGCTCTACTCGCTCTTCACAGATCCTGTCAGGCCTGCTGAGATTTTCCAGTATATTCCGCTTTTGTTTAAAATGTACAAATATGTCCACCTGCTCAATAATGCAAAAACAGCACACATACAACTTCTGCTACACCCCCCATCGCCACCATCATCTCTCTGCCCCCAAAATGTATAAAAAAAGAGAAATAATACCCTGTAGACAATTAGATCTTAAAACATGGCTAATTAAAAAGCAAAGGCAGAATTTATATTCTCAAACTGCAGATGTGAGATTTGGGGCGTCATTCTCCGACCCCCCGCCGGGTCGGAGAATCGCCGGGGGCTGGCTTGAATCCCGCCCCCGCCGGTTGCCGAAGTCTCCGGCACCGGATATTCGGCGGGGGCGGGAATCGCGCCGCGCCGGTTGGCGGGTCCCCCCGCTCGATTCTCCGGCCCGGATGGGCCGAAGTCCCACCAATAAATTGCCTGTCCCGCCGGCGTGGATTAAACCACCTTTTGAACGGCGGGACAAGGCGGCGTGGGCGGGCTCCGGGGTCCTGGGGGGGCGCGGGGCGATCTGGCCCCGGGGGGTGCCCCCACGGTGGCCTGGCCCGCGATTGGGGCCTACCGATCCGCGGGCGGCCTGTGCCGTGGGGGCACTCTTTCCCTTCCGCCTGCGCCAAGGTCTCCACCATGGCGGAGGCGGAAGAGACTCCCTCCACTGCGCATGCGTGGGAAACTGACAGCGGCCGCTGACGCTCCCGCGCGTGCGCCGCCCGGGGATGTCATTTCCGCGCCAGCTGGCGGGGCAACAAAGGCCATTTCCGCCAGCTTGCGGGGCGGAAATTCCTCCGGCGCATGGCTAGCACCTCAATGTTGGGGCTCGGCCCCCAAAGATGCGGAGCATTCCGCACCTTTGGGGCGGCGCGATGCCCGTCTGATTGGCACCGTTTTGGGCGCCAGTCGGCGGACATCGCGCCGTTTCGGGAGAATTTCGCCCCTGGTCAGCAGCTTTCCAGAGGCAGCACCTTTGACAACCAGGGGTTCGACCAACAAAAACAGAAAATGCTGGACAATCTCAGCAGGTCTGACAGTATTAATGGGTCCGAATGCTTGTTTAGGGTCAGGTTCCACAGTCGCTGCTGGTACATGGGTTTCTCACAAGAACAGTGTTTCTGCAGTCGTGGCTGGTTGATTCTCTTTTCCTTGGAGACATTATTGTTGGTTCCGAATCCTCCCTTAAGAGCTCATGATTTGCAACAATGACACCCTCTGGTGGGTTTTCAAATAACAATCAGTTCAGATTTGATTGGAGCGGTTTCAGAGAAAAAGAAGGGGTAAAAGCTGTTGCTCCAGTGGCAGGTGCTCTGACTGTTAATCAGAATCGAGTATACACTTACAGCTCTCTCTGGTTTCAATCTGGGCTTAGATTAGCCACTGTCTCTGAAATCTTCTGTTTGCCAGGATTTTCCAGCACCGTTGGGGAAGGACCTGCTGTGTGAGATTCGGTGGCCCAGTCAAAAGTCCATTGACTTTCGGTTGGACCGGTTGATCACACGGGTGGTGAGGCCAGACAATCCTGCCCAGTATCTCCATAAAGCAACTCATATCCTTTGTAAATATGAAGTAGTAGCAGTAGACCAGAGCCCGTTGCTTAAGTATTTTGCTTAACAAATGTATTCTTTTCCCAAATTCTATACGTAAATATATAATAGCTTTTTTTAACATATATATATATTTATATGGGTTCAGTAAAGTCACTGTAGTCCCAGTTGACCACAGACTGCATTCCCCTTTGAGGGGGAGTGCTGACTGATGTTGATTTAAACTGACGTTCACCACATCCGGCCATATATACACAGTCAATGATATTACAAATTAATGCATTTACTTCTTGCAAAAATTACAGTTCACTGTGATGGTGCATTGGTTAACAGTTCTGGCCAAATCTTTTCTCAATCTTCCTTTTCAATCCTATACTCCTCAGTTTTCAAATCTGGGGCAAAATTCTCCCCCAACGGCGCGATGTCCGCCGACTGGCGCCAAAAACGGCGCCATTCAGACGGGCATCGCGCCAGCCCAAAGGTGCGGAATGCTCTGCATCTTTGGGGGCCGAGCCCCAACATTGAGGGGCTAGGCCGGCGCCGGAGGGATTTCCGCCCCGCCAGCTGGCGGAAATGGCGTTTGTTGCCCCGCCAGCTGGCGGAAATGGCGTTTGGTGCCCCGGCAGCTGGCGGAAATGGCGTTTGGTGCCCCCCCAGCTGGCGCGGAAATGCGGCGCATGCACGGGAGCGTCAGCGGCGGCCGACAGTTTCCCGCGCATGCGCAGTGGGGAGAGTCTCTTCCGCCTCCTGCATGGTGGGGGCCGTGGCGGAGGCGGAAGGGAAAGAGTGCTCCCACGGCACAGGCCTGCCCGTGGATCGGTGGGCCCCAATCGCGGGCCAGGCCACCGTGGGGGCACCCCCCAGGGCCAGATCGCCCCGCGGCCCCCCCAGGACCCCGGAGCCCGCCCATGCCGCCTGGTCCCGCCGGTAAATACCAGCTTTGATTTACGCCGGCGGGACAGGCAATTTCTGGGCGGGACTTCGGCCCATCCGGGCCGGAGAATTGAGCGGGGGGTCCCGCCAACCAGCGCGGCCCGATTCCCGCCCCCGCCCAATCTCCGGTACCGGAGACTTCGGCGGGGGCGGGGGCGGGATTCACGGCGGCCAACGGCCATTCTCCGACCCGGCGGGGGGTCGGAGAATGACGCCCCTGATTTGCACCCTGTGCTTCTCTTTACACTGACTTCACTCATTGCTAAATCTCTGGATCTTGAAATGTTCAGAGAATCATAGAATCCCGAGTGGCACGGTAGCACAGTGGTTAGCACTGCTGGGTATGGCACTGAGGAACCGGGTTCAATCCCAGCCCCCAGTCACTGTGTGGAGTTTGCACATTCCCCATATCTGCATGGGTTTCACCCCCACAACCCAAAGGTGTGCAGTTTAGGTGGATTGGCCCACTAAATTGCCCCTTAATTGGAAAAAAATAATTGGGTACTCTAAATTTAAAAAAAAAATCATGGGATCCCTATGTTGCTCAAAGTTCTGAGATACTTTACCCTTCCAGGGTAATTTGAAAGAGACTTGGCACGTTACAGCTGCACATGTGGTGGCCTTGGACACATTCAATTACCTTTTATAACAAAGAAATATTTTCAGTCACATGAAAAGGACTCTCCACACCTCAACACAAACTATCAATGCCCTTACTTTAAACAGGTGCCAGCACATGTTCACGCTGTGAGAGACCTGGGGCGAAATTCTCCCCCAACGGCGCGATGTCCGCCGACTGGCGCCAAAGACGGCGCCAATCAGACGGGCATCGCGCCGGCCCAAAGGTGCGGAATGCTCCGCATCTTTGGCGGCCTAGCCCCAACATTGAGGGGCTAGGCCGACGCCGGAGGGATTTCCGCCCCGCCAGCTGTCGGAAATAGCGTTTGTTGCCCCGCCAGCTGGCGCGGAAATGTGGCGCATGCGCGGGAGCGCCAGCGGCCGCTGTCAGTTTCCCGGCGCATGCGCGGGAGCGTCAGCGGCCGCTGTCAGTTTCCAACGCGTGCGCAGTGGGGAGAGTCTCTTCCGCCTCCGCCATGGTGGAGGCCATGGCGGAGGCGGAAGGGAAAGAGTGCCCCCACGGCACAGGCCCGCCCGCAGATCGGTGGGCCCCGATCGCGGGCCAGGCCACCGTGGGGGCACCCTACGGGGTCAGATCGCCCCGCGCCCCCCCCCCCCCCCCAGGACCCCGGAGCCCGCCCACGCCGCCTGGTCCCGCCGGTAAATACCAGCTTTGATTTACGCCGGCGGGACAGGTAATTTCTGGGTGGGACTTCGGCCCATCCGGGCCGGAGAATCCAGCGGGGGGTCCCGCCAACCGGCGCGGCGGGGGGTCGGAGAATGACGCCCCTTGTTTTTCATAAGGATCAGGAAACATAGAGATAGGCACTGAGCCTGTGACAACAGAAACACACACCCTTGAAACTGATGCCACTATTTTAGGGTTACTTGCAAGAACACTGGATTCTCGACAGTTCTTCAGTTGGCTGCACAGCAATCCAGCACCTTGTCAAACAAACAGAGCATTTATCATAAGGCACATCTCGAACAGATGGACAAGTTTAGGACACACCAGGACAACTACAGCAGTAACAACATTTTAAACACTTCAGATGAATTCACTGTGACTGTGTCTTGCTGTTTGTTGTTCTTCGCTGTGTAAAAAATATAGCATCAGTTGCCCAAAAGCCAATTAACAAACATATGCAGCTCACAGCAGAAATGAAACGGGGATGGCCAGCAGCATTTCCTTGATCTTAGATATGCCCAATAGCAAACAGCATACAGTGCAGAGCTCACTGGTAAAACAAAGGAATGAGACTTTTGTACACCTGTCCCACTATCTGAAATGGCTCGCCTGCTGACAGTCTTTGCTTGGATGTTTGTACTTGGGTAGACAATGTCACAGGGATTTTATAAACCTGCTAATGGTTAGAAACTTGATTGCAATAAAGTCCACCATAGGTGCCTGGTATGATATGACTCCGTGACATGAAATGCGAGGACAGTGGCGTTATTGCTGTTTTTAGTGCAAGGCTGGCATGTCTAAAAAAAATTAATTCATGGGATGTGGATGTTGCTGACAAGGCCAGCATTTATTGCCCATCCTTAATTGTTCTTGGGAAAATGGGGGTGATCTGGCCTCTTGAGGCGCTGCAGTCCATGTGATGTAGATACACCCGCAGTGCTGTTAGGGAGGGAGTTCCAGGGTTTTGAATCAGCAAAAGTGAAAGAATGGCAATATATTTTCAAGTCAGGATGGTGTGTTGACTTGCAGATAGTGAAACAGGTAGCACACTTTACTTAGAAGAACAGACTTAGGACAATATTTGGCTCGTTGAGGTCATGCTTCCAGAGAAACATTTGGGAATAAAATGTGTTTGTGCCTGAATGGGGCGCAACCTTGGTGCAGCATATACAGTCAATCGGCCCTTCTCTACTCCCAGCCCATCACTCCCTCTCTCTTCTGTAACCTCGCTCCCACTCTTCAAAAAACAGTTCCGGCTGTGCCAGCAGATCACCATGGAAGCCAGCAGACCGATTTGTCTGGACCTGAGACATCAAATGCAGGGGTAAATACCACGGGCAGCTACCAGTGTAGGAGAGAATCCAAGACTTACTGAGGGTGGGGAGAAAGGATCAAAGGAGGAGGTGATGGAATGATTTTGTTGGTTGACACGACTGTTCTTCAGGGAATGGATCTCCAACCCCTATCTTATCTGGCCTCCATGTAACAGCAGTACAACACTAAGATTGATTCTTAATGTCATGAGAGCAACTATGAATGTACAGTAAATGGTGCTTCAGTTGCGTCACCCATATGACAAGAACAAATTTAAAAGCAAGTCATCTTTCTGAACCTTTCACAAACATAGAATGTTGACCGTCAGTCTCCGACATTTCAGAGTCAGAATATTTGGTCAGGTAACTACTTGTAAAACTTCAGGTAGTTTTGACATCACCTCCCCAGTTAATGACCTCCATTACATAGGAGAGGACTGCAGCTGATTGAGAACGTCATCATCTCCACATCGCACACCATTCTGACTTTGGAACAAATTGTTATTCGTTCATCATCATCATCGGGAACTCTGTATTGGTACGGCCAGGTTAGGAGAAGGCTGAATGGTTTCCCTCTTTACCCTCTAATCATTTGATCACAACAGTATTTTTGTTTGAAAAGGAGATATGAGCCAATTCAGAGAGTACTTAACTGTTCACATGCTGTGGTGATAAAAAGACCAACAGGACAGATTTTAACAAAGATAAAGGTTTGCTCTTATTATGCACAAACTGATCAAAGTAAAACAAAATACAAACCAACATTCACACAAACACACACACACACACAATCAATGTTCAGGCATACACAAAAACATTTCCATTGTGAGGAAAGATAGGTTTGTCAAAATAGAGTGCATGGTTCATGGTTCAACTGACTTCAGGTTGAATTTGATGGTATTGATGCTTCCAATTTAATGACATATGCAATGGAACTGATTGTTCTTCAGGACTGGTGCTGCTGCATTTGATTCTTTAAAGAAATCTCTTTCTGCAGCATGGCATAAGGTAGGGGAACTGGCAGCATGGGTTGGTACCTGGGACTTCGATGTTGTGGCCATTTCGGAGACATGGATAGAGCAGGGACAGGAATGGATGTTGCAGGTTCCGGGGTTTAGGTGTTTTAGTAAGCTCAGAGAAGGAGGCAAAAGAGGGGGAGGTGTGGCGCTGCTAATCAAGAGCAGTATTACGGTGGCTGAGAGGATGCTAGATGGGGGACTCATCTTCCGAGGTAGTATGGGCTGAGGTTAGAAACATGAAAGGAGAGGTCACACTGTTGGGAGTCTTCTATAGGCCTCCAAATAGTTCTAGGGATGTAGAGGAAAGGATGGCGAGGATGATCCTGGATAAGAGCGAAAGTAACAGGGTAGTTATTATGGGAGACTTTAACTGGAAAATATATAGTTCGAGTACATTAGATGGGTCGTTTTTTGTACAGTATGTGCAGGAGGGTTTCCTGACACAGTTTGTTGACAGGCCAACAAGAGGCGAGGCCACGTTGGATTTGGTTTTGGGTAATGAACCAGGCCAGGTGTTGGATTTGGAGGTAGGAGAGCACTTTGGGGACAGTGACCACAATTCGGTGACGTTTACGTTAATGATGGAAAGGGATAAGTATACACCGCAGGGCAAGAGTTATAGCTGGGGAAGGGCAATTATGATGCCATTAGACGTGACTTGGGGGGGATAAGGTGGAGAAGTAGGCTGCAAGTGTTGGGCACACTGGATAAGTGGAGCTTGTTCAAGGATCAGCTACTGCGTGTTCTTGATAAGTATGTACCGGTCAGGCAGGGAGGAAGGCGCCGAGCGAGGGAACCGTGGTTTACCAAAGAAGTGGAATCTCTTGTTAAGAGGAAGAAGGAGGCCTATGTGAAGATGAGGTGTGAAGTTTCAGTTGGGGCGATGGATAGTTACAAGGTAGCGAGGAAGGATCTAAAGAGGGAGCTAAGACGAGCAAGGAGGTGACATGAGAAGTATTTGGCAGGAAGGATCAAGGAAAACACAAAAGCTTTCTATAGGTATGTCAGGAATAAGCGAATGACTAGGGAAAGAGTAGGACCAGTCAAGGACAGGGATGGGAAGTTGTGTGTGGAGTCTGAAGAGATAGGCGAGGTACTAAATGAATATTTTTCGTCAGTATTCACTCAGGAGAAAGATAATGTTGTGGAGGAGAGTGCTGAGCCCCAGGCTAATAGATTAGATGGCATTGAGGTACGTAGGGAAGAGGTGTTGGCAATTCTGGACAGGCTGAAAATAGATAAGTCCCCGGGACCTGATGGGATTTATCCTAGGATTCTCTGGGAGGCCAGGGAAAAGATTGCTGGACCTTTGGCTTTGATTTTTATGTCATCATTGGCTACAGGAATAGTGCCAGAGGACTGGAGGATAGCAAATGTGGTCCCTTTGTTCAAAAAGGGGAGCAGAGACAACCCCGGCAACTATAGACCGGTGAGCCTCACATCTGTAGTGGGTAAAGTCTTGGAGGGGATTATAAGAGACAAGATTTATAATCATCTAGATAGGAATAATATGATCAGGGATAGTCAGCATGGCTTTGTGAAGGGTAGGTCATGCCTCACAAACCTTATCGAGTTCTTTGAGAAGGTGACTGAACAGGTAGACGAGGGTAGAGCAGTTGATGTGGTGTATATGGATTTCAGCAAAGCGTTTGATAAGGTTCCCCACGGTAGGCTATTGCAGAAAATACGGAGGCTGGGGATTGAGGGTGATTTAGAGATGTGGATCAGAAATTGGCTAGCTGAAAGAAGACAGAGGGTGGTGGTTGATGGGAAATGTTCAGAATGGAGTTCAGTCACAAGTGGAGTACCACAAGGATCTGTTCTGGGGTCGTTGCTGTTTGTCATTTTTATCAATGACCTAGAGGAAGGCGCAGAAGGGTGGGTGAGTAAATTTGCAGACAATGCTGAAGTCGGCGGTGTTGTCGATAGTGTGGAAGGATGTAGCAGGTTACAGAGGGATATGGATAAGCTGCAGAGCTGGGCTGAGAGGTGGCAAATGGAGTTTAATGTAGAGAAGTGTGAGGTGATTCACTTTGGAAGGAATAACAGGAATGCGGAATATTTGGCTAATGGTAAAGTTCTTGAAAGTGTGGATGAGCAGAGGGATCTAGGTGTCCATGTACATAGATCCCTGAAAGTTGCCACCCAGGTTGATAGGGTTGTGAAGAAGGCCTATGGAGTGTTGACCTTTATTGGTAGAGGGATTGAGTTCCGGAGTCAGGAGGTCATGTTGCAGCTGTACAGAACTCTAGTACGGCCGCATTTGGAGTATTGCGTACAGTTCTGGTCACCACATTATAGGAAGGACGTGGAGGCTTTGGAGCGGATGCAGAGGAGATTTACCAGGATGTTGCCTGGTATGGAGGGAAAATCTTATGAGGAAAGGCTGATGGACTTGAGGTTGTTTTCGTTGGAGAGAAGAAAGTTAAGAGGAGACTTAATAGAGGCATACAAAATGATCAGGGGGTTGGATAGGGTGGATAGTGAGAGCCTTCTCCCGCGGATGGAAATGGCTGGCACGAGGGGACATAGCTTTAAACTGAGGGGTAATAGATATAGGACAGAGGTCAGAGGTAGGTTCTTTACACAAAGAGAGTAGTGAGGCCGTGGAATGCCCTACCTGCTACAGTAGTGAACTCGCCAACATTGAGGGCATTTAAAAGTTTATTGGATAAACATATGGATGATAATGGCATAGTGTAGGTTAGATGGCTTTTGCTTTGGTGCAACATCGTGGGCCGAAGGGCCTGTACTGCGCTGTATTGTTCTATGTTCTATGTTCTATTCCTGGATGACCATTGTCAGAAAACAGGGCTCAAACCTTACCAGGTAAGTCGAAGAAAGGAAGCAGCAGGGAGGAATCCCCACTTAGGTCTTCTCTCGAAACTGCTTGTCCTCAGTTTTGATGAGAAAATACGCGTTTAAAACATACAAAGGGTTAGCTTTGTCCAAACATAGAAGAAAGAGCTGAACTCCAGAGATGAGGTGAGACTGACTGCCTTTGACATAATTTGACTGAGTGTAGCATCAAGGAGCCCTAGAAAAACTAGAGTCAATGGAAATAAGGGGGAAACCTCTCTGGTTAGAATCGTACCTGGCACAAAGGAAGATGGTTGTGGTTGTTGGAGGTCAATCATCTCAGTCCCAGGTTATCACTACTAGGAGTTCCTCAGGTTTTGTGTCCTAGGCCTAGCCATCTTCAGTTACTTCATCAATGGCCTTCCCTCTATCATGAGGTCAGAAGTGGGGATGTTCATTGATTATTGCACAATGTTCAGCACCATTCGTGATTCTTCAAATGTTGAAGCAGTTTTTCCCCATGTGCAGCAAGACTTGAAGAACATTCAGGTATGGGCTGATAAGTGGCAAGTTACAGTTGTGTCTCACAAGTGCAAGGCAATAACCATCTCCAACAGAAGAGAATCCAGCCATCTTCCCGTGACATTTTGGGGTTTACAATTGACCAGAAACTGAACTGGACCAGCCATGTAAATACTGTAGCTACAAGAACAGGTCAAGTGCTGGGAATTCTGCAGTGAATAACTCATCCCCTGACTCCCCAAAGCCTGTCCACCATCTACAATGCACAGTTGCCTGAATGAGGGCAGCCCCAACACTCATAGAGATACCATCCAGGAAAAATATTTCATCATAGAATTTACAGTGGAGAAGGAGGCCATTCAGCCCATCGAGTCTGCACCGGCTCTTGGAAAGAGCAGCCTACCCAAGGTCAACACCTCCACCCTATCCCCATAACCCAGTAACCCCACCCAACACTATGGGCAATTTTGGACACTAAGGGCAATTTATCATGGCCAATCCACCTAACCTGCACATCTTTGGACTATGGGAGGAAACCGGAGCACCCGGAGGAAACCCACGCACACACGGGGAGGATATGCAGACTCCGCACGGACTGTGACCCAAACCGGAATCGAACCTGGGACCCTGGAGCTGTGAAGCAATTGTGCTATCCACAATGCTACCGTGCTGCCCATAGTTGCTTGACTGGCACTCCATCCACCAACTTCAACATCCACGCAATCCATCACCAACACACAGTGGCATCAGTGTGTGCCACCTACAAGATCCACTGCAGCAACTCACCAAGACCTCTTTGACAACATTTTTCAAACCCACCTTCTGGAGACGGGCAGGGGATGCATGGAAACATCATTATTTACATGTCCCGCTCTGAGTTACACACCACCTTGACTTAAATAATGACAATAATAATCTGTTTTGTCACAAGTAGGGTTACATGAACACTGCAATGAAGCCCCTAGTCACCACATTCCGGCGCCAGTTCAGGTACACGGAGGGAGAATTCCGAATGTCCAAATGAACTAACAGTACATCTTTCGGGACTTGTGGGAGGAAACCGGAGCACCCAGATGAAGCCCACGCAGAAACGGGGACAACATGCAGACTCCGCACAGACAGTGATCAAGCCGGGAATCGAACCTGGGATCCTGGCGCTGTGAAGCAACAGTGCTAACCACTGTGCTACCAAACCGCCCAGGAAATATATCGCCATTCCTTCAGTGTAGCTGGGTCAAAATCTTGGCTCTCCGTCCTTAGCAGCATTGTGGCTGTACCTATCCAACATGGACTGCAGCAGTTCAAGAAGACAGCTCACCACCGCCTTCTCAAGGGCAATTTGGAATGGGCAATAAAAATCCTGGCCGAGCCAAGGATACACAAATCCCTTTATAGAATTTTTAAAAAGACCTTGGACGAAATTCTCCGGAAACGGCGCGATGTCCGCCGACTGGCGTACAAAACGGCGCAAATCAGACGGGCATCGCGCCGCCCCAAAGGTGCGGAATGCTCTGCATCTTTGGGGGCCGAGCCCCAACCTTGAGGGGCTAGGTCGGCGCCGGACGAATTTCCGCCCCGCCAGCTGGCGGAAAAGGCCTTTGGTGCCCCACCAGCTGGCGCGGAAATGACATCTCCGGGCGGCGCATGCGCGGGAGCGTCAGCGGCCGCTAACAGCATTCCCGCGCATGCGCAGTGGAGGGAGTCTCTTCCGCCTCCGCCATGGTGGAGACCGTGGCGGAGGCGGAAGGGAAAGAGTGCCCCCACGGCACAGGCCCACCTGCGGATCGGTAGGCCCCGATCGCGGGCCAGGCCACCGTGGGGGCACCCCCCAGAGCCAGATCAGCCCGCGCCCCTCCCAGGACCCCGGAGTCCGCCCGCGCCGCCTTGTCCCGCCGGTAAGGTAGGTGGTTTAATTTACGCCGGCAGGACAGGCATTCTAGCGGAGGGACGGAGAATCGAGTGGGGGGGGGGGGGGCTCGCCAACCGGCGCGTCGTGATTCCCGCCCCCGCCGAATATCCAGTGCCGGAGACTTCGGCAACCGGCGGGGGCGGGATTCACGCCAGCCCCCGGCGATTCTCCGACCCGGCGAGGGGTCGGAGAATCTCGCCCCTTATTCTCCAACTAGGGGGATTAAAAAAAAGACATTGGCCATCGATGACTTGATTAGCTCATGGCTGGAAACAAAACTTATCCAAAATCTCATTGTTCAAGCAATTAATCTTAAAGGCCCATCTCCAACAGTAGAATACCCAAAGTCATTGCCATAGGTGCCTTCCTACTGAGACAGGAGAGATGAGTCTTTCACACTCCCCTGAAGTCGTTGTCTTGAATGGATTTTGCAGACAAATTGACTCTATTCCAATGAATTGGCAGGTGGAACGTATAGTAATGCAAACTGGAGTTAACCATCTGGACTGTGATTTCAAGTCACTTGCATTCTGTGTTTTTAAAAAGCCTGTTTTTAAATGTTTAATTCAGGTTTCCAGCTGGTGAATTAAAAAACGTTATTTGGCATAAAGCAAATCTTCATGTCACTATCTAACAGCATTATGGGAGTAGCTTTACGATAGACTGCAGCGATTCAAGAAGTTTTCACAACCACCTTTTCAAGAGCAATTGGGGATGGTAACAAATCCTGGCCATGCCTGTGCTAACTGTGTCCTAATAATGAATTGTAAACAATTGAATACTGCAGTTTCTTTTTTTATTCAAAATGCACACACAAATGCTGAAATAATATGCTATTTTTCCATTTCACTGGTCATCAATGAACCTTCAAACATGTAATTACCTGAAGATTATGCTTGTAAGAATTGAATTCTACCCAACATACCATGCCTTCTGCATCTTTTTCGCTTGGAATACATAGTGGATCTTAAGGTTTGTATCTTTCGAGGTCAGCGATCAGTGTTCATGGCCCTTGAGGGTACCAATAGATATCTCAATATGAGTTGAGTGACTCAGATTGACATGATAGGCCACAATCGCTGCTAAATGTAATCAACTATCCAGCTCAATTCTCTCACAGAAAACACACAAACCAGCAGAAACTTTAATACCACTGGGATACTAATTAAATCTCAGCGTGAGGGCAATGGCAAAATACAACAAAGCACGATATTAGAATTGCTCCCTGCAGCACAGCACAAGGTCAACCACTACGCTACATAAATAAACGTTAAGAATACAAAGGAAGCACTTCTCTATGAGTTGTAACATGGCAATTATGTTCCAATGTACAGGTCAACTTCAGAGGAAATGTCTCTTTCACCCTTAGGATTTACAATATATCTATGCAACCTTTCTCCTAATTCATTAACGGGTCTGTTTGTGGGAACTTGCTGTGGGTAACTTGACTGCTGTTCTTCCCACGTTACAACTGTGACCGCACTTCAGAAGTACCCAGTTGGCTGTGAAACACATTTGGATGTCCCATGATTGTGAAAGATACGCTATAAATGGAAGTTGTTCTTCTATCGGTCCATAGGCAGCAAGGTCGGCATCTGCGGCCAAAGACATAGATTGCTGCACTTCACTCATCGAAGACCTGAAGATGGCTGATTGTCCATCTTCTGAAAGGTGCACGATGTGACAGAACACTACAGAGAGAAAAAAAAACTCCTCTTTTTAAAAGACCAGTGATCGTAATATCGTGTGAAAATCGGTTGCATCTCATACTGTGACACCAGCTGATCAGTAACTGCAAATGACAATTGTATCACTGGTGAAGTAGGTACAGGACTTGTCCAGTCCTAATATTTAATAAAGAGGTGCAAAGAGAGATTCAATGCTTTATACTGATCAAGAGGAAATATGTTTCTTCAATGAAATGAAATGCCTCACCAGATATGTCCATCTCTCCCTGCTGGACTGAAAGTTGACAGTTTCATCCAGCCAGTACAAAAGGGCATTGTCTGGCTTGTCCAAGATCAGGTAGCTTTGATGGAATACAACAAAAGAAGCTTCTTCATATAAAACAGATTTTTTTTTTGTGATTAGTGACTGTGCTGCATTGATAACTGGCTGAAAGACTACAGACTGCTTGGATCTGGTCACACAGTCGTGTCCAACAGGGATAGGTACTATTTGCTACTTTAATTAATTTTCAAGATGCACATATTGGGGGAAAGATGCTAGTTTATAGATGATACAAAGACACTCACCCCTCCAAATCACTCATCATCCTGACTTGGAAAAATATCACCATTTCCTTCACTGTTACCGGGTCAAAATCCTGTAACTCCCTGCCTAACAGCACCATGGGTGTGTGCCTCAGGGACTGCAGCAGCTCAAGGAGGCAGCTCACCACCACCTTCTGAAGGACAACTAGGGATGGACAATAAATGCTGGCCTAGTCAGCGACGCCCACATTCCATAAAATGAATTTAACAAGATAGTTTGTGAGTCAGGATGCATGATTATGACAAGAAATTTTGGATGATTCAGATTTAGCCTGTGCCTTGTAAGTGGAAGAACTTTAGTGCTGTGTGGCCAGATGTTGAACATACACACTCTACCCTTTACAAAAAGAAACGCAGCTGCTGGAATGCAAACTGGGGCTTATTTTGCATCAACCTCCAAAGGTTTGTGACAAAGTCATGGAACTATAACTCAGAGTACTGTGTATTTACAGGACAATTCACTGCAGAAGAGAGCTTATTATTTTGTTGTGGCACAAGGGGTGGGATTCTCCGCAATCGGCGCGATGTCCGCCGACCGGCGCCAAAAACGGCGCGAATCAGTCCAGCATCGCGCCGCCCCAAAGGTGTGGAATTCTCCGCATCATGAGGTGCCGAGCCCTCACCTTGAGGGGCTATGCCCACGCCGGAGTGATTTCCGCCCCGCCAGCTGGCGGGAAAGACCTTTGTCGCCCCGCCAGCTGGCGCGGAAATGACTTTGCCATGCGACGCATGTACGGGAGCGTCAGCGGCCGCTCACGGCATCCCCGCGCATATGCAGTGGAGGGGGTCTCTTCCGCTTCCGCCAGAGTGAAGACCATGGCGAAAGTGGAAGTTAAAGAGTGCCCCCCCACGGCACAGGCCTGCCCGTGGATCGGTGGGCCCCGATCGCGGGCCAGGCCACCGTGGGGGGCACCCCCCAGGGCCAGATCGCACCGTGCCACCCCCAGGACCCCGGAGCCTGCCCGCGGCGCCTTGTTCCGCCGTTCGAAAGGTGGTTCAATCCACGCCGGCTGGCGTGGGTAGACAGCGGCGGGACTTCGGCCCATCGCGGACCGGAGAAACGCCGGGGGTGGGCCCGCCGACCGGCGCGATTTCCGCCGACCGACGGGGCGCGATTCCTGCCCCCGCCGAATCTATGGTGGCGGAGAATTCGGGACACGGCGGGGGCGGGATTCACGCCAGCCCCCGGCGATTCTCCGACCCGGTGGGGAGTCGGAGAATTGCGCCCAAGGATTTGGTTCGACCTCAGGTAGAATATGTGTCCAGTAATGCAGTCCATGTACTGAGGCTTTGGAAAGGACGCAGAAAGTGAGAGAGGATTTCTCAGAAACTTTAAAAAAACTAACAAGATTAGACACTGTAGATTCAGAAAGAATGTTCCCAATGGTAGGGCAGTCCAGAACTAGGGGCCATAGTTCAAGGATAAGGAATAAACCTTTTGGGACTGAAGTGAGGAGAAATTTCTTCACCGAGTGGTGAAGCTGTGGAATTCACCACCACAAAAGCTAGTTGAGGCTGAAACGTTAGGTAATTTCAAGAAGGATTTGGATATAGCTCTTGGGGATCAAAGGATATGGGTGGAAGGCAGGATCACGGTTTTAAACCTGATGATTAGCCATGATTATAAGAAATAACGGTGCACGTTCGAAGGGCCAAATGGCCTCCTCCTGCTTCTATTTTCTGTTTATGTTTCTCTGTAAGAGATCAAAGGATGTATTCCCATTTTAAAGCATCTTAATTATTCAGATACATGGGGCGGGATTCTCCGAAATGGAGGCAGAGTGTTCGCGCCGTCGTGAACGCCGTCGAGGTTCACGACGGCGCCAAACGGCCCCTATCCCGACCGATTCAGGGCCCGATAATGGGCTAAGAGCGGCGCCGCGTCATTTACGTATGCCAGGCCTTGGCGCCGCGTAAAGGCGGCACCGCATACATGACGCGGCTGGCGCCGCATAACTGGCATCACCCGCGCATGCGTGGTTGCCGTCCGCTCCGAGTCCGCCCCGCAAGAAGATGTCTGACGGGTCTTGCGGGTCTGCGGAAGAAAGGAGGTCCTCCTTCAGAGAGGCCGGCCCGACGATCGGTGGGCACCGATTGCGGGCCAGACCCCATTTGAGGCCCCCCGGTGCAGGATCCTCCCTCCCCCCCCCACCCCCGCAGGCCGCCCCCCCAGCGTTCCCGCGCTGTTCCCGCCGGCAGCGACCAGGTGTGGATGGCGCCGGGGGGAACCCGCCGTTTTGGGCAGGCCGCTCGCCCCATCCGGCACTGAGAATAGCAGGGGTGCCGGAGAATCGCCATTTTAGGTGTCTCGGGCGATTCTCCGGCCTGCGCCGCGCGGAACTCTACGGGGCCGTTCTCGCCGCTTGGGTGAATCGCGGGAGGGCGTCGGACCGGCGTCGCGGGAAAATTTGGCGACCCAGGCGATTCTCCCAACCGGCGCAGGAACGGAGAATCGCGCCCATATAATGGTCTGGGCATCCACCGTTTAGAGAAATGACAAAGGGATAATTTGAAGGCGCCTTTAAGTTAATGAAGAGAATAGATTGTGTCAGCATCGCTGAATTGATTCAGCTGAACAGCTGATGGTAGACCATGATCACCTTCGCAAGTTACCGAAGTACAAAACCAGGGGCGTCATTCTCCGACCCCCCAGCGGGTCGGAGAATGGCCGTTGGCCGCCGTGAATCCCGCCCCCGCCGGTTGCCGAAGTCTCCGGTACCGGAGATTGGGCGGGGGCGGTAATCGGGCCGCGTCGGTTGGCGGGCCCCCCCGCTCAATTCTCCGGCCCGAATGGGCCGAAGTCCCGCCGAGAAAATGCCTGTCCCGCCGGCGTAAATTAAAGTAGGTATTTACCGGCGGGACAAGGCGGCGTGGGCGGGCTCCGGGGTCCTGGGGGGGGGGGCGCGGGGCGATCTTGCCCCGGGGGGTACCCCCACGGTGGCCTGACCCGCGATCGGGGCCCACCGATCCGTGGGCGGGCCTGTGCCGTGGGGGCACTCTTTCCCTTCCGCCTCCGCAACGGCCTCCACCATGGCGGAGGCGGAAGAGACTCTCCCCACTGCGCATGCGCGGGAAACTGTCAGCGGCCGCTGACACTCCCGCGCATGCGCCGCCCAGGGATGTCGTTTCCGCGCCATCGACCCCCCAACGGCACGATGTCCGCCGACTGGCGCCCAAAACACCGCCAATCAGACAGGCATTGCGCTGCCCCAAAGGTGCGGAATGCTCCGCATCTTTGGGGGCCGAGCCCCAACATTGAGGGGCTAGGCCGGCGCCGGAGGGATTTCCGCCCCGCCAGCTGGCGGAAATGGCGTTTGTCGCCCCGCCAGCTGGCGCGGAAATGACATTCGGGGAGGCGCATGCGCGGGAGCGTCAGCGGCCGCTGACAGTTTCTCGCGCATGCGCAGTGGGGAGAGTCACTTCCGCCTCCGCCATGGAGGGTGTTGGGTAGTTCATACGCCGGCGGGACAGGCAATTTCTTGGCTGGACTTCGGCCCATCCGGGCCGGAGAATTGAGCGGGGAGGCCCGCCAACCGGCGCTGCCCGATTCCCGCCCCCGCCCAATCTCCGGTACCGGAGACTTCGGCGGGGGTGGGATTCACGGCGGCCAACGGCCATTCTCCGACCCGACGTGGGGTCGGAGAATGACACCCGTTGTTTTCTGGGTGGATGGAGAATGTATATTTACTGACACCCAAAGCAGTATATTGTGAATGCACTGATTGTCATCTTCCAAAATTCCCTAGATTCTGGGAAGATATCACTGGATTTTAAAACCATGAATGTAATGCCCCCCACTCAAGAAAAGAAGGAGATGGGAAATGATAAGCCAGTTAGCCGGTTGTTGATTAGCTGAACATCTGTCATTGGACAAATGCTGGAATATATTGGCCCATAACTTCCTGGTTCCCCAGCGCCGCATTTCGGGGTTACCCCAATGATACTCTGGGGAATCTCTCTCGGAAGTTCCCACATAGGTGTTTACCCGGCAACTTCCCAGGCATGCTAACTTCCCCTGGACAATTGCGCGAGACGATGAACCATCCGACAGAAGCGATTTAAATCATGGTCTACCCAGCCGGACCTGGCACCACTCGCAGCCTGGACTGACAGTCCCCACCCCGCCATCATCTCCCCGGTCCCACCTGACTCCTGGCCATGTCGGACCAGCCTCCACTCGCTCCCCCCCCCCCAGCCCAACCGATCCCCCCACCCGGCCGGCCCAGTCCCACCTACATTCCCAGCCCGACTCGATCTACCCTGCTGCCCCGGTCCAGCCTGACCCCCACTCCAGGTCCGACCCGACCACCTTGACCCATGCCCGATCATCACCCCCCACCCCGGCCCCCATTTCCAGCCTGAATCACCATCCCTCCCTCTCGCCCCCGGCTCGACCTCCCCCCACTCCGAGCCCATCCTCCTTATCCAAACCACCCCCCTCTCCCAACCCCGACAGAACCCCCCCCCCCCCCATTCCAATGCCTCACCCCTCCGGTGCTGCTCCTTACCCCCACCCACTCCTGCCTGAGCCTTACTCACTGGAGTTTGGCAGAATAAGAAGTGACCTCTTAGAAGGAAAAGGTTCTGAGGGGACCTGGCAGGATAGATGCTGAGGGGATGTTTCCGCTTGCGACGGAATCTAGAACTGAGGTGCTTGGTTTCATAATAAGGGATCACCCATTTCAGGCAGACACTGGGAGGAATTATTTCTTTCAGAGGGTCGTGAATCTTTGAAATTCCCACCGCAAGTGCTATGGAGGCTGAGTCATTAAATATTGTGAGGGAATATATGGTTCAGAACTACTTGAAGTGACAATCTCCATTGAATTGGCACTCCGTTCCTTTTTTTAACCTATCGGGATTTCTCGCCCAATCTTCCATCCCGGGCCTGGTGAGGAATGTGTAGCAGGTGTTGAGTGGTTCGGTTGAGCCTCTAGTCAGGAGGTTGAGAAGATAGTCTGCAGGTGGGCAGACTGCCACGGGTGAGGGTGTAGTTGGTTGGTGGGAGTTGGTCAAGGGGTGGTCAGGTAGTTTGTGGGTAGTCAGGAGAGTCAGGAAGATATTTGGGATGTTATTGGAGGGTCAGAGGTAGTCATAGTGCTGGGAGTATAGATGGGGGATAGCCTGAGAGGTAAGGGATTAATTGCTGGGTTGAGGTTAGTCGTGGAGTTGGGGTGGTGGTCAGGGGAATGGGGAGGTTGTCTGCAACATCAGGGGTAGAGGGAGATAGGAATAGTTGAGGGATCTGGAGGGTAGTCAGGGGTGGAGCATAGTCTGGAGGGTTTGGGATAGTCAGTACTGCAGTTGTCCAGGAGTTGGAAGTGGTCTTAATCTTTCTAACCTTTCCTGGGTAACTGTTCTGCTCAGAGTCTTTGGTTTATTTTGGAGTTTCATGTGGTCCCCAGTGCAGGGAAATTGCCTAAAAGAAGGTTCAACTCCCTGGCAATTCCTGTGCTGTCGCTTGCCTGGGAACACCCGGAATGCCCCAGCACATCTTCCAGGGTATCTCGGGTATACAACCATCCACCCCATCTGAAAGTACCCTTTACCCCCCCCCCCCCACACACACACACACACACACAGCAACTAATTCCATACCCCCTCACTGGGAACTGAATTTCTGGGCCATTAATATTCTTTGGATTTTTTGGTCTAAGTGTTTTTGTAAGTGAACACCTGTGGGAATTACTTCTAGTTGACTAGTGATTGTAATATGTAAGGTACAGAGTGTGCTCAGTGATGGAACCCTGTTCCGCAATATTAAAAGGTCACATATATCAGTTCAAGGGGCGAGTGAACAGCAGCATATGGGAAGAAGAAAAAGAGGATGCTCAGCTCCATGCAGCTGAAGTGCTGCCCTTTGAGCTACTGGGGCTCAGAGAAGGCTCAGGAGCCATTAACTCCATGTGGTTAAGAAATCAGACTCAGCAAAAGCCCAGGTGCAGGAATTGCTCTATGCTGGTGAGAAGTTGGGGCTTAGGGAACTCCTGGAGCAAAGATCGCTCGGTACTGCTGCAGAGATTGGGGCTCAGGATGTTCAGAGGCAGTGGTTGGCAACAGTAGAGCTGAGAAGCTGGGATCGTGCATTAGTTGCGATGCCTGGAATGTAGCCTGGCCTTCATAAGGGAATGTAATGTCGGTCATAGTTTAACTCAGCTGGGATAGAGGCAAGAATGTTGCATTTGAGAGAAACCTGGAATAGTGTGCCATTTGGATAACGATTGCACCCGCGGAACCCGGGTAAAGTTGAGATGTTCTCGGCTGGAGACCAAACCAGATTTTGGAAGAAGAGGAGCTGATACCTCTTGTAAGGATGACAGAGAATTTCAAGATTGTTTGTGATTTATCGTGATGACTGACATCTGGTTGGGTTACTGAGGAATTTGGGACACCTGTCGTAGTTGTGTCTGCCATTTAATGTGCAGTGTGTATCGTCACAGCTTGCGGTCAATTCATGTTTACCTCATGTTAGTTTTGTGTAATATAGATAGTGTTGATGGTTTGCTTTGTTGATTTTTATATTGTAAAATTTCTTCTGTTTGTTTTTAGCCATGAAACTTGTGACTTTTCTATCTTAATAACTAACTGGAGGAGGGAAGAGGGCTGATCGGAGGAGGGAAGCAGGTAATCCTGGTGACTGAAGGGAAGCACTTATGTTTCTCCCGACCCACAAGCAGTGCTAGAAAGGCACGTAATATTTCCTTCCAACTGACTGAGCCTGCCTTTGGCTGCCAGCTTTCCTGAGGCCCTGGAAGCTTGGCCAACCAGATTGAATCATAGTAATGTGGCCTACTCAAATATTTCATGAGTAACTTCCTGGTGGAAAGCAGGTGAGTGAACTACCCAACACCCTCCACCCCCCCCCCCCCTCCTGCACCCCCTCTTCCCCCCCCCCCCCCCCCCCCTCTCCAACAATGCTTCTGCTAAAACTGTACATGGGCAGGTTGGTGGTGGGTTATTTATTTATTTTTAACAAACCACCACACACACACATCTCCAATTTGAATTAGACAGCAGGGTGCAGCTTCACTCAGGTGTCCTGAATAACATTCCCCTGGAAGCTGAAAACATATTGATGTGCTCAAGGCTGACAAGTTTGAAAGCAGCCTCTGCAGAAGTAATATTGGACAAGGTGTGGAGAAACAGGTAAACAAGCAGAATACTTGTTCGTTCATCTAAAACATAATTTGCTTAGGATGGAAATGGAGAAACTGCTGGAGATGGTTTTCCTCATCCTATCACTGTGGAAACACAGCAAGTGCAGGACACTGAAAATTGGACAAGAATATATTGAGTAAAACAATTTCTGCGACACCTGGTTGTTGGAAAACAATTTGTTACCACAGAATTCTTTTCTTTAATGGAACAAATATTGGTGGTAAACATGAAAAATATAGTGAGAATGTGCCCAAATATAAGAAGCATTCTATAGGAAGAAGTTGGTTGTTTAATGGGTTTGTGAGGTTTATTCTAGATACTGTTTGCGCGAAAATTTCAGAGTTCCACCTGCGGTAAGCTCCCACTGCTCGGAGCATGCACATGCAATTTACAAAGAACTCTCTTCATTTGTAAGTTGTAAAAATAGCAAAGTTATGCACAGAGGTGGAACCATAACTGAACTTCATCTCATTCTCATGATTTCCATACAAGTGCACTTTAAGAAGGGGTTATTGGGTAGCAATCGAAAACAGAAATGACCATGGGTGAGGTAAACTAATGCAACACAGACTGGATAGCTGATCTAGGGCCTTCCTGCACCTTGTATAGCATAGTTACACACTGGATAAACTAACTGGCCTGTCCATGAAGCCTCCAACCCTTACTCACGCCTGCAGAAAACTTCCACTACTGACGCGTTACTGCTTTAAATAAATTGTCCATTACTACATTGAACTCAAGATCAGATTTTTCAGGAAATTCCTAAACCCATCATAAAATGGTACTTTCACAGAATCTGAAAAGCAGCCATTCTCCTTTAACCAGCCACCCTGAAGGTGAGACGGAATAGGAATGGTCATTCAAATTGAAACTACTAGATTTTACAATTCTAATCTTTGTTTCTATTTTGCTTCGGGTTTCCTCATCCCCTCCATGTCTTTGCAACCACTACCACCCTCTGAGACCTCTGTTCTCCTGAAATTCTGGCCTCTTGTGCATCCCGATTTCCATCGCTCTGCCAATGATGGCTGTGCCTTCAACTGCTTCGGCCCTAAGCTTCAGATTTCCTCCTTAAACATCTCCACTTCGCTCTCTTCCTTTGTGATGCTCTTTGAAAGCTACACCTTTGACTAAGCTTTTCCTGCTCTCATATCTCGCCACATAACCCAGTGCCAAATTTGTTTGATACGATAGCGCACCTTGGGTTTTTCAAAAACTTTAAACGTGCAATGTAATTACCTACTGCTGTGTTGTGGCTGGATTTGACAGGAATTCCTCTTGTAAAATATTCTATCCTTTGACATCTCCTTTCTGGTAGTTGAAGAATGTCTTCAGTCTTTCAATTCCTTGTTCTCCATTGAGATTGAGAAAATTCAGCTTCATTGCTTCCCTAATTTTAAATTCAACATCTTTCTTCACCAATAATCATTATGAATTGATATCCTGTCTCTAGATTCCATTGTGATTGCCCCCAGGACACATCTTATCCAAACAAAACATCTGGCCAGGATCTCAACACCAATTCATCCTTCAAACATCAAACACCTGCTCAACCATCGAAAGAAAAGCAACTTGAAGCATAGATATTCTTATCCTTTCATTAGAATCATTTAATCTAAATCAGCAGCAATTTTCTGACAGGTGAAAGCAAATATACTTAGGTAAATAAATTAAAAGTTTCTGTAGCTTCAGTGAAATTTATTGGACACAGCAGAGTAAGTATACTTTAGTGTGAAAAGCAAATGCATAGTCTTTTTTTAAATGCACACCGATAGCTTTTCATTTCATGGACATAATAACAGCTGGATAATTCAATGCCTCCTCTAGAACATAGCATTCTACAAAAAATGCAACACATAATTATTATCCGTAACATTATTGTAGTGACCACCACAGCAAAATTGTATAAATCACAATCTGTAATCTCATTTCCCAGCATATCCCCCTCTCTACCATTACCACCAAGCCAGGGGATCAACACTGGGTCAATGAAAACAGCAGGAGAGCATGCCAGGAGCAACACCAAGCATACCTAAAAATTAAGTGTCAACCTGGTGAAACTACAACACAGGATTACTTGTGCGGCAAGCAGCACAACCAGAAGTGATAGACAGAGGTAAGTGATTCTACAACTAGATCTAAGCTCTACAGTCCTGTTACATCCAGTCATGAATGTCTGCACAATTGAACAACTCCCTGGAGGAGGAGGTTCCACAAATATCCCGATCCTCAATGATAGGGGAGTCTAAAACATCAGAGTAAAAAATCAGGCTGAAATCTTCAGACAAAAGTGTCTGCTGAGTGGATGATCCAATCCATAGAATTCCTTCAGCGCAGAAGGAGTCCTCCTCTGAATGTCCCCAGCATCACAGATGCCTTTCTTCAGCAAATGAAGAAACAGCTGAAGGCATTGGATGTCAGGGTGGCACAGTGGTTAACACTGCTACCTCACAGTGCCAGGGCCAGGGAACCGGGTTTGATTCCGGTCTTGGGTGACTGTCTGTCTGGAGTTTGCACGTTCTCCTCATATCTGCAAATGGAGCATCCCGACCGTGGAGAATTCAGCCCAATGTGTTTGGGGTTTTGTGCCCTCCAACACCTAAACGTTCCCTCCACACATACTCAGTGAAGTCTCTCGATGTGATCACTATCTTTCCTCCGGGTGCACTGGCTTCCTCGCACAAGCCAAAGATGAGCAGGTGAGGTAGATTGATCATGATCAATGTGCAGGGTTACAGGGATAGGGCGGAGGAGTGGGCCTTGGTAGGGTGCTCTTTTTGAGGGTCAGTGCAGACTTGATGGACCGAATGACCTCCTTCTGCGCTGTAAGAATTCTATGGATTCTATAAGAGCAGCTGGTATTTGAAGGGTTGGGTAGACAATGGGCTGGATTCTCCATCCCTCTGCGCCAGATTTCTGGTTCAGCATGCCGGTGGGATGCTCCGTTTCGCCGGCTGGTCAATGGGGTTTCCCATTGTGGGGCAGCCCCACGCCATGGGGAAACCCCCAGGCTGCTGGCAAAATGGAACATCCCGACCGTGGAGAATTCAGCCCATTTAATGTGTTTGGAGTTTTGTGCCCTCCAACACCTAAACGTTCCCTCCACACATACTCAGTGAAGTCTCTCGATGTGATCACTATCTTCCCAAATGAATCTTTAGTTGGTCACAAGCCAGGGTCCCTCATGTGTCAGTAAGTATATTTGACCATCTTCAAGGATACTTTGAGGACATCTCTAAAGTATTTCCGCTGTCCTCCTCAGAGTCTCCAGCCATGGTCTAGTTCCGAATAGAGCTACTGCTCCGGTGATCTGGTATCAGGAATACGGACTGCCCGAGCTGAATTCATACCAGCCACTGAAATTGCAGCACAAAATTAGAAATAGAGACAAATGATCGACAGAGATTCCCTGAAGTAGATAGTCCTGCACCTTTCCAGCCTGACACCACATTTAGCCTCAATCCAATGCAAAAATGAATGTAAAACTTTGCACATGCTGCACACTGTGCCATTAACTGAAATGCCTAAAAGCCTATGTGCGGCATTCTCTCTTGGGCTAAAGAAATTTGAGCTCTATTCAGTCAGTCTAATAGGAAACGAGCCGGCTGGTCCAAGATCAGTTGCTGCAGAGCAAACAGGGAACTATCTAGGTGACTGTAGGTTATTAGCTGCAGTGCAAATGCAGCCTATAGAAGATTGGATTTACTTTATAATGATTGGCTTAATAAGTAGATTTCAAGGTGTTGAGTTTCTGCTTTGGGCATAATCGGGCAATGAAATGCCCTGAAATTGCATTGGCTATCTTACCGTTTATGTTTCTGATAACATTTATTGTTGCAATCACCTAAATCTTCAATGAACCGGGGTTACTGCGGTACATAATAGACTTTAATTTTTCCTTTTTTTCTAATTTAAAAATATTCCTTGATGGATTGAAGAGTGGCAACCTGGAGTTCTATGAATACAGCTAAGAATGGATTTATCACCAAAAAAAAACATTTTCAACAATGTAACCGGATTTATTCTAGTTTCTGTGCAGCTGAGGAAATGAAAACGATTTGAAGAGCCCTCTCTAACTTGTGAATTTCATAGTTTTGACCTGGCTAATTGGCCGGATTTCCACTGAGTCAGATTAACTTGTGAGCCCTTTAAAAATAGTGATGGGTCCAAATTTCAGGATCTCCAACTCCATTCCTGGGCTGTCGAATTTTTGGGAGTGCCGCTAAAGGCTGAATGCTGTATCCTGCACTCTTGCTCTATTCCGGAAATAGGCATATCCTATTCTTCTGCAATTTTCATGGTATCAGGTCAGGTTTTTGAAGAGTCATGGTTCATGGCTCCTTAGAGGAGTCATGGACCCTCGTGTGCATGTGGAGACCAATTAAAAGGTAAGTTCAAAAGATTCCCCCCCCACCCCCATACCAACCACTGCCCTTCCACCCACCTTCTCATGTGCCTCATGCACCCTGTGCCAAGCTCTGCTGTTTCCATGCCCATTGACTCACTGGACACTTTCTAGACCCAATGAACTCCAGAGTGCTTGGTGGATGTGTTTTTAAAAACTCTTTGAAAAACGTAATCCATTGCTAACTTTGTATTATGCTTGAAAATAAACGTCTCGGAGCAATAAAGAAATGGGGAGGTTTACTTTACATCTCCTTGTACAATTTTTGATTCTTTCAAACATAATGTAGGCTAATTACCAAGTGTACTTATTGCACTACAAAAATTCATTCACAGATTTTACACAATAATTAGACAAGAATAATATATTCAATTACCAAATTCTCATTCATTGAAATCTGATCCAAGGCTTCTATCAAAACTCTGGCTAACCTCCAGGATTTCTGTAATTTATGGAACTTCTCCATAACTAATATCACTAATAATGAGAAGATTGCAAGTTTGGCAGAGGGGTGGGGGTGGATGGAGGAAGTGTTTATTTTATATTTAGAGATGGGCCAACGTGCAAGCAGTGGGTGGAAGTTCTCTTTAGCAATGAAGTATGAAAATACATATGAGCATGCAAATTAGGAACTGGAGTCAGCCATTGAGCCTCTCAAATCTGCTCCACCATTTGATAAAATCATGGCTGATCTGATTGTGTCCTCTACTTTCCTTCCTATCCCCTATACCCTTTTGATTCCCTTGTCAGTCAAGAATATATCTAACTCAGGTTTAAATATATTCAATGACCCAGCCTCCACTATTCTCTGGGAAAGAGAACTTAACAGACTGATGGTGCTCTGATAGAACAAAATCTCTTCATCTCAGTGTAAAAAGGAATATCCTTTATTATTAAACTGTGTCCTGAGTTTTATTCTCCCCACAAGGGGAAATATTCTCTCAGAAACCACCCTGTGAAGTCCCCTCAGGATCTTATATGTTTCAATAAGATCATCTCTTATTCTTCAAAACATTAAACCTGTCCAGCCTTTTCTCAAAAGTTAACCCTTGAATAGATTCATTTGAAGCCATGTCTGCCTCAGTTGAGGTGTTGTAAGATGGAACATGGTCCTCCAGTAAGTAGAGCAGAATTATTTTCAGTAGATTCTGCCCCTGACCAGCCTGTCTTCCCAAATATGGAACGGTGAGTTACCATCCAAGGAGGTAATGAAATGGGTTTGAGGGTTCTAAAAGAGAGGGAGATACAAGCCGAATTCTGTCTGTTGGGATTCTCTTTTCCCCCTGGCAGCGCATGCCTGCTTGCAGGTTTCCTGGTGGCGTGGGGTAGCTCAAATGGGAAATCCCATTGCAAAGCGGCAGGAGCAGAGAATCACACTGCCAGTGAATGGCAGGCCATCGAGGAACACGCGGCTGGGGGACTGGGGTATCCCACCTACAATTCCTTCAAAACCACAGTTTGGAGTATCAATTAAGTGTCAAGTGTTGTGAACAAACCTTTTCAATTCCACAAAGAATATGCAATGTTAAAGACAATTCAAGACCAACAAAGTGTCCGGGAGTGAATTATGCACCCATTTCTGACTTGGTCTGTTCCAAACACTAAGGTTAAAAGTTCCATGTTTTTTTTTTTAATTTTAAATTTAGAGCACCCAATTCATTTTTCTAATTCAGGGGCAATTTAGCGTAGCCAATTAACCTATCCTGCACATCTTTTTGGGTTGTGGGGGCGAAACCCATGCAAACATGGGGAGAATATGCAAACTCCACCCGGACAGTGACCCAGTGATGCAATCTGGGATCTCGGTGCTGTGATGCAGCAATGCTAACCACTGCGCCACCGTGCTTCCCTCAAAGTTCCACATTGTTAAGTGAATTGTGGAGCTTCATGATCCTCATTATTTAACAAAAGAAGAATCAGATGAAAAGCACTGTGGGGGTTAGTATTTAGAAAACCAGCAAGGATGGGAGACAGCATGTGACAGATTAAGAATGCCAGAAACTGTGAAACTTTTGGCAGGAATTTTGTTGTCTTATTTTTTTAAATCTGAGCTTTGCTTTATATGAAAGAAAAAAAGTGAACATGATTTCGGTTTAAATCCAGATTTCGAAGAGAGACAGTGGAGCCAGTTTATAATCCAAAATGATCATAAAGGGCAATTTTAATCCGATTTGATCCTATTTGCACAGTACAATGTTTTTACATTTAACTCTCAGTCTCCAAGTAAATCAGGATTAGGAATATGTGCATTTGAAAAAGCCATAAATCAGTGAAATAATAAGCATTACATCACTGGTTACCCTCCTTTTGTCTAAAGAGCTTGGCTCAAGGCTATAAGAATATGCTTTCTCGTTCCTCCACGTTTTATCCAACAATGGTACACAGCACCCAATTTTCCATACTGTTTTCCCAAATTGCTTGAAATCCAAATTTATTGGAGATTGGCATCAAATTTTATCCAGTGAAAGTAATCCTATTCAAAGACTTGACAACTAAAAATAGATTACCACACATTTGCATCAAGATCTATTCCTTAAATTTCCAAACATCCAGCACAAGAGATTATTGTGCAAAATTAAAGCGCATGGGATTGGGGAAAATGTATTGAGGTGGATAGAAAACACGAGTTGGCAGAGAGGAAACAAAGAGTAGGGATTAATGAGTCCTTTTCAAAATGTCACGCAGTAACCAGTGGGGTACCACAGGGGTCAGTGCTGGGACCCCAGCTATTCACAATATATATTAATGATTTGGATGAGGGAACAAAATGTAACATCTCAAAGTTTGCAGATGATACCAAGTTAGGTGGGAGGGTAAAATATGACTAGGATGCAGGGATCCTACAGCATGATCTGGACATGTTGGGCGAGTGGGAAAATCAATGACAAATGCAGTATAATTTGGATAAGTGTGAGGTTATTCACTTTGGAAGCAAAAATAGGAAGGTAGATTACGACCTGAATAGTTGTAAATTGGGAGAAGGGAGTGTTCAGCGGGACCTGGGTGTCCTTGTGCACCAGTCACTGAAGGTAAGCATGCAGATGCAGCAGGCGATAAAGAAGGCTTTATGTTGGCCTTCAATGCGAGAGGTTTCGAGTATAGAAGCAGGGATGTGTTGCTGTAATTATACAGAGCCTTGGTGAGGCCACACCTGGCGTATTGTGTGCAGTTTTGGTCTCCTTCTCTGAGGAAGGATGTTCTTGCTCTCGAGGGAGTGCAGCGAAGGTTTACCAGACTGATGGCAGGACTCTCATACTCCAGGAATGGCGGGACTGTCATATGAGGAGAGATTGACTAGGTTGGGATTGTTCTCGCTGGAGTTCAGAAGAATGAGTGGGGATCTCATAGAGACTTATAAAATTCTAACAGGACTAGACAGGGTAGATGCAGGTAAGATGTTACCAATGATGGGTGTATCCAGAACCAGGGGTCACAGTCTGAGGATTCAGGGTAAACCATTTCAGACAGATATAAGGAGACATTACTTCACACAAAGAGTGGTGAGCCTGTGGAATTCATTGCTACAGGAAGTAGTTGATGTTAAAACATTGAACATATTCAAGAGCTGGCTAGAGACAGCACTTGGGGAGAATGGGATGAAAGGCTATGGGGAGAAAACAGGATTAGGATGATCAGCCATGATCGTGATGAATGGCGGAGCAGGCTTGAAGGGCCTAAAGGCTTCCGCCTGCTCCTATCTTCTATGTATCTATGTATGTATCAAATCTCCTTTCTCTCACATGCACATTGGGCACCCCCCAAAAGGTGGGCCCCGTCTTCCTGCCTGCTTTTTAACCAGCTATGTGAAAATAATTTGCCTGTCTCTTTATGGGACATGTGGAACACTCCTTGTTCCAGTCCTACTCCGGCCCCATCCCACAACTCTTTTTTATCGGTACATCGACAACTATTTTGATGCCACTTCACGTTCCCATCTGGATCTGGAAAAATGTATTAATTTCTCTTCCAATTTCCATCCCTCTATCACCTTCACATGATTCATCTCCAACACTTCCCTTCCCTTCCTTGACCTTTCTATTTCAATTTCTGGGGATAGACTGTCCACTATTATCCATAGCAAACGCACTGACTCCCATAGCTACCTCGACTACAGCGCTTCACACCCCACATCCTGTAAGGACTCCATCCCCTTTCACCAGTTCCTTTGCCTCCGTCCCATCTGTTCTGATGATGCCAATTTCCAAAACGGTGCTGCTGACATATCTTCATTCTTCTTTAATCGTTGTTCCCCATCCACTGTGGTGGACAGGGCTGTCAAACGTGTCCGACCCAACACCCGTACCTCTGCCCTCACCCCCTCTCCTCCCTCCCAGAACCAGGATAGGATCCTCCTTGTACTCACTTTTCACCCCACCAGCATTCAAAGAATTATCCTCCGGTAGTGCCACCAACTCCAGCATGATTCCACTACCAAACACATCTCCCCCTCACTCCCCCTGGCAGAGACTGTTCCCTCCGGGATACCTTGGTCCACTCCTCCATCACTCCCCATACCTCCCCCTCTTCCCACAGCACCTTCCCATGCAATTGAAGAAGGAATAACACCTGCCCCTTTTCCTCCATCTCAGGCCCTAAACACTCTTTTCAAGTGAGGCAGCGCTACACGTGCACCTCCTTCAATCTGGTCTACTGAATTTGCTGCTCCCAATGTGGTCTACTCTACATTGGAGAGACTAAGGGTGACCGTTTTGCAGGACACCTCTGGTCCGTCCGCAAGCAGGACCCAGAGCTTCCTGTCACTTGCCATTTCAACTCGCCATCCTGCTCTCACATCCACGTGTCCCAACTTGGCCTGCTGCAATGTTCCAGTGGAGCCCAGCACAAACTGGAGGAACAGCACCTCATCTTAGTCACGATACAGCCTTACGGACTTAACATTGAGTTTAACAACTTCAGACTGGGAGCTCTTTCCTCCACATTCACCTCATTTTTATTTCTATCAATTTATTTTCATTTCTTCCACTGATCTGTTTCTCCCTCACCATTGTTCCACTTCCCCCCACTTCACTAGGGCCATCTGTTCCATGTTCCTAGTTGCTCTTTGACACACTGATCACTTTTGTTCTACCATTAACACATTCTAATCTTTTTATGTGCCACTATCAGCACCCTTCTTAGCCTTAATCACCCACATTTACATTCCTTTTGTCTTCTGTCCTCGACATCTTTGTCCATCTCCACCTACCACTGACCCTTATCCAGCCCGGCCGATCTACACCCCCCACTACAGCATAATTCTGCCCCATTTACAGTTCTATCTAGCTTTGACAAAGAGTCATCCACACTTGAAATGTTAGCTCCCTTTTTTCTCCACAGATGCTATTCAGACCTGCTGAGGTGTCCACTATTTTATGTTTTCGATTGTGTTAAAATAACGGCCTTCTCACTCCAGCCTGCCTGCCACTGGCCAACTTGTTGTGGCAGTGGAGGCAGACTGAGGGCTTTAGGTTGGCAATAATTGGCCACTGAGGACCTTTAAAGGCCAAAGGGTAGGTAGCCTAGTGGACACCTTACCCATTCCACCTCCATATTATGGGGGCTGGGTCAGGGTGGGCAGGAAGGAAGTAGGCCACAAAATCCAGCCCATAATTTTCAAATGTATTTGTTTGGATATGACATTCATTTGGAGCTGATTTCCATCTCACTAAGGCTTTATTTATAAGAATTGAGAAAAAAGGTTCACTTGACTTACTGATCAAGGTCCTCGTTTGGATTTTCAGCACGTCTTTGCCCACACAAAGCTCCCCAAAACAAGCCAGAACGGCGACTAAAATATTTTTAAATGGACTATCTAACTTTATCTGTGTCCCCAGCATCATTCTTGTATTAATCAGTGCTGCGATCACCACATACTCAACCCACAACCAACCGTGGGTTATTTAAAAGGATTCTTTGATGCTGTCGTAGAAAGTTGGACACAGGTCACACACTTTTTTCCCCTCGGTTTCTTGAAAACTCAGGGCTGGATTCTCCATTATTGGGACGATCTCCCCACGCCGGCGTCAAAACGGTGGAGTTTTACACCAGAAAAACTTGGATCAAAGGGACATGAATTCACAACCCTGCAGTAGACTAGCAAGGACCCGGAGTAGATCTTGCAGCTTTTGCTGCAGATACGGGCCCCCGCATTTCTGGGTCGGAGGCCGCGCATGTGCACGGCGGCGGGCTCCAGCGGCCGCACCGTGCTCCATGGCAGACTCGGATCGCGGAGTTAGACCCACAAAAGAGACCCCCGATCGGCCGCGCGACCGACCCTCAACCCCTGCACAAGCATTCCCCAATCGCCTATAAGGCCCCTCCTGGCCTCCGATCGGCCTGCCCCCAACCAGGGCGGCCACGGGCTGAATCCGCAGCCGCCACTTGAGTAACCTGATCGGCTGGAGCACATTAGTTCCACGACGTCGGGACTTCAGCCAGTCGGGGACGGAAAATGGCTGAGGGGGCCTCTGGCGATGGTCCCGGATGGCCAGGCCTCATCAGATGGAGACCCTGCGAGACAGTGGCTATGTGGTCAGGGGATGGGAACTGATGCAGGGAGTCGGAGGGAAGTAAAATGGGGCCAGAAACAAAAAGCAGTAAGGGGGGGGAAAGTGTAAGGCAGAGAAGCCATCCTCAAAAATCAAAAAGGGCTACAGTACAGGGTACAGTGACTGAGGAGAGTGTGAAAAGGGAGATGGTCAATGCAGGATTGAGGGTGTTGTACCTAAATGCGCGCAGTATGCGGAACAAGGTAAATGAGCTTGTTGCACACATTGAAATTGGCCGATACGATGTTGTGTGCATCACAGAGACGTGGCTGCAAGGGGATCAGGGCTGGGATCAAAATATCCAAGGATATATGTCCTATCGAAAGGACAGGCAGATGGGCAAAGGGGGCGGGGTTAGTAAGGAATGACGTTAAATCGATACAGGCCCCCTAGCAGTAGTCAGGATGTGGGGCAGAAAATAAATCAGGAGATAGAAAAGGCATGTAAAAAAGGCAATATTACAATAATCATGGGGGACTTCAATATGCAGGTGGACTGGGAAAATCAGTTTGGTAGTGGATCCCAAGAAATGGAATTCACGGAATATCTAAGAGATGGTTTTTTGGAGCAGGTTGTGACAGAGCCTACTAGTAAGGAATGAAGTTAAATCGATAACAAGGAGCGATATAGGATCAGAAGCATTGAATCTCTGGGTAGAGTTGAGGAATCGCAAAGGTAAAAAGACCCTGATGGGAGTTATGTACAGGCCCCCTAGTAGTAGTCAGGATGTGGGGCAGAAAATAAATCAGGAGATAGAAAAGGCATGTAAAAAAGGCAATATTACAATAATCATCGGGGACTTCAATATGCAGGTGGACTGGGAAAATCAGTTTGGTAGTGGATCCCAAGAAATGGAATTCACGGAATATCTAAGAGATGGTTTTTTGGAGCAGGTTGTGACAGAGCCTACTAGTAAGGAATGAAGTTAAATCGATAACAAGGAGCGATATAGGATCAGAAGCATTGAATCTCTGGGTAGAGTTGAGGAATCGCAAAGGTAAAAAGACCCTGATGGGAGTTATGTACAGGCCCCCTAGTAGTAGTCAGGATGTGGGGCAGAAAATAAATCAGGAGATAGAAAAGGCATGTAAAAAAGGCAATATTACAATAATCATCGGGGACTTCAATATGCAGGTAGGCTGGGAAAATCAGGTTGGTAGTGGATCCCAAGAAATGGAATTCATGGAATATCTAAGAGATGGTTTTTTGGAGCAGGTTGTGACAGAGCCTACTAGGGAACAGGCAATTCTGGATTTGGTGATGTGTAATGAGGCAGACTTGATTAGGGAACTTAAGGTGAAGACAAATGGCAGACAAACAGAATAGTTTTTTTGCATCAGTCTTCACGATGGAAGACACCAGTGGGATGCCAGAGCTCCAGGAGACCAGGGGGCAGAGGTGAGTGCAGTTACCATTACTAAGGAGAAGGTTCTGGGGAAACTGAAAGGTCTGAAGGTGGATAAGTCACCTGGACCGGATGGACTACACCCCAGGGCCCTAAAAGAGATAGCTGAGGAAATTGTGGAGGCATTAGTGATGATCTTTCAGGAATCACTGGAGGCAGGAAGGGTCCCAGAGGACTGGAAGGTGGCTGATGTAACACCACTGTTTAAGAAGGGAGGGAGGCAGAAGACGGGAAATTATAGGCTGATTAGCCTGACTTTGGTCATTGGTAAGATTTTAGAGTCTGTACTTAAAGATGAGATAGCGAAGTACTTGGAAGTGCATGGTAAAATAGGACTGAGTCAGCACGGTTTTGTCAAAGGGAGGTTGTGTCTGACAAATCTGTTAGAGTTCTTTGAGGAAGTAACAAGGAAGTTAGACAAAGGAGAACCAGTGGACGTGATTTATTTAGATTTACAGAAGGCCTTTGACAAGGTGCAGCATTGGAGACTGTTAAATAATTTAAAGGCCCATAGTGTTAAGGGTAAGATCCTGGCATGGATAGAGGATTGGCTGACTGGTAGAAGGCAGAGAGTGGGGATAATGGGGTCTTTTTCAGGATGGCAGCCGGTGACTAGTGGTGTGCCTCAGGGGTCTGTGCTGGGACCACAACTTTTCACAATATACATTAATGATCTGGAAGAAGGCACGGAAGGCACTGTTGCTAAATGCGCAGATGATACAAAGGTCTGTAGAGCGAAAGGTAGTATTGAGAAAACAAGGGGGCTGCGGAAGGACTTGGACAAGCTAGGAGAGTGGGCAATGAAGTGGAAAATGAAATACAATGTGGAAAAGTGTGAGGTTATGCACTTTGGAAGGAGGAATTTAGGAATAGACTATTTTCTAAATAGGAAATGCTTCGGAAATCAGAAGCACAAAGGGACTTGGGAGTCCTTGTTCACGATTCTCTTAAGGTTAATGTGCAGGTTCAGTCGGCATTTCAGAAGGCAAATGCAATGTTAGCATTCATGTCAAGGGGGCTGGAATACAAGACCAGGGATGTGCTTCTTAGGCTTTATAAGGCTCTGGTCAGACCCCATTTGGAGTATTGTGAGCAGTTTTGGGCCCCTGTATCCAAGGAAGGATGTGTTGGCCTTGGAAAGCGTCCAGAGGAGGTTCACAAGAATGATCTCTGGAATGAAGAACTTGTCGTATGGAGAACGTTTGAAGACTCTGGGTCTGTACTCGTTGGAGTTTAGAAGGATGAGAGGGGATCTTATTGAAACTTACAAGTTACAAGCCTGGAAAGAGTGGGCGTGGAGAGGATGTTTACACATGTAGGAAAAACTAGAACCAGAGGACACCAACTCAGACTAAAGGGACGATCCTTTAAAACAGAGATGAGGAGGAATTTCTTCAGCCAGAGGGTGGTGAATCTGTGGAACTCTTTGCCGCAGAAGGCTGTGGAGGCCAATTAACTAAGTGTCTTTAAGATAGAGTTAGATAGGTTCATGATTAATAAGGAGATCAGGGGTTATGGGGAGAAGGCAGGAGAATGGGGATGAGAAAATATCAGCCATGATTGAATGACGGAGCAGACTCAATGGGCCGAGTGGCCTAATTCTGCTTCTATGACTTATGGTCTATGGTCAGTGAGAGGGAAGGATCATTTTGTCTAACAAGAACTAATGAACTATTCACTTGAGACAGGTTATTTAGGATTACAACGAGATGTTGATCAATTGGGCCAGTGGGCTGTGGAATGGCAGATGGAGTTTAATTTAGATAAATGTGAGGTGATGCATTTTGGTGGATCGAATCAGGGCAGGACCTACTCAGTTAATGGTAGGGAGTTGGGGAGAGTTATAGAACAAAGAAATCTAGGAGTACAGGTTCATAGCTCCTTGAAAGTGGAGTCACAGGTGGACAGGGTGGTGAAGAAGGCATTTGGCATGCTTGGTTTCATTGGTCAGAACATTGAAAACAGGACTTGGGATGTCTTGCTGAAGCTGTACAAGACATTAGTAAGGCCATACTTGGAATACTGTGTACAGTTCTAGTCACTATTATAGAAAGAATATCATTAAACTAGAAAGAGTACAGAAAATATTTATTAGGGTGCTACCGGGACTTGATAGTTTGAATTAAAAGGAGAGGCTCGATAGACTCAGACCCTTTTCTTTGGAGCGTAGGAGGCTCAGGGGTGATCTTATACAGCTCTATAAAATAATAAGGGCCATAGATAAGGCAGATAGTCAACATATTTTCCCAAAGGTAGGGGAGTCTCGAACTAGAAGGCATAGGTTTAAGGTGAAAAGGGAGAGATATTAAAGGGTCCAGAGGGGCAATTCTTTCACACTGAGGGTGGTGAGTGTCTGAAACGAGCTGCCAGAGGCAGTGGTAGAGGCGGGTATCATTTTGTCTTTTAAAAAGCATTTAGACAGTTATATGGAAAAGCTGGATATAGAGGGATATGGGCCAAATGCGGGCAATTGGGGCTAGCTTAGTGGTAAAAATGGGCTGCATGGACAAGTTGGGCCGACGGGCCTCTTTTCATGCTATAAACTTCTATGGCTTCTATCTGGGTGAAGAGGCAGTGGATCCTCACCTCCATGGCGCAGGCCAACCTCGCTGTCAGTAACTGCCTTCTTCTTAGTCAACCCCACGATCTCCAGGGCCCATTCCTTATAGGGGGTTGAGAACTTGAATCTCTGGTACTCCGCACACTGGAGTCCTTTTCCTGCTTATCATGGGCTATCTTCTCCTGCGGGGACAAAGGGAGGAATTGTGATCTACATGCTTGATGGTTCATGGGGGTCTATAGAAAGTGGCATATGTGGGCACCGCATCTGGATATGAAGTGGTGGTGCTGGTGGGTGCCAGTGGTTATGAGGGACAAGCACAAGATTGGTGTGGACAGGGTGCGAGGTGTCAGCCAGTGAACTTTCAGTGGGGGCGGTCTTTGGACTTTGAGGGATGGCAGGCAGAACTGATGCCAGGAGAGAGGTGGTAACTTACCCTTGCAGCTCGGTGGAGGTCATTGGTCTTTTTCCGACATGGCAGTGCTCCTGGTCATGCTGTCCGCTCTGACAGCTGCCCACTGACTCCCTGGCGGCCTTGTTGACCCTGCTGCTGGTCCTCTGACTCCCTTGGGAGAACAGGATGTCCCGTCTCAAATTGAGAAGCCTGGCCAGGTCGCCATCCACAAAGCGAGGAGCAGGTCTGGCCGCCATGCTTGTGTGTAGACTGGGAGTGTGGTGAGCGGGGTTTAAAAGTTGCTCCCCCTTGTTAGCGACGAGATGCTGAGACATGAGTCAGGCGAATCAGACGGCAACACAGCCAGTAATGTCGAGATTCACATGGGGCCTCATTTTTAGCACTAAGCACCGTTGAATACAGGCCCCGATCTCACCAATGCAACCGTCGAGAAACATCCTTGTCAAAGGTACCCAAAATGACACTTAAATTTTTTTCTGTTGAATCGCATCCATTATGTCCATCCAATCCAATTCTCTTCCTCCACCTAGTGGTGCACTGAGGTAGACTTTTGTCTGTTTCCACAGCGAGTAATTCCCAGAGCAGGTCGCTAGTCTGTCGTCAGGAATTTACAACTTGCAACTCCACGTCAAGTGTGGCTGACCAGATGGCAGCACGGTGGCGCAGTGGGTTAGCCCTGCTTCCTCACGGCGCCGAGGTCCCAGGTTCGATCCCGGCTCTGGGTCACTGTCCGTGTGGAGTTTGCACATTCTCCCCGTGTTTGCGTGGGTTTCGCCCCCACAACCCAAAGATGTGCAAGCTAGGTGGATTGGCCAAGCTAAATTGCCCCTTAATTCAAATAAATGATTTGGGTACTCTAAATTTATTTTTTTTAAAGTGTGGCTGACCAGGAATCTCTCCTACTCCTACTGCCAGCCATTGGCGCGTTGAAAGGATTTGCAGGTTTACTGTGATATGAAATCACCTTCCTCGGCCATCAAGTCCTTGGGTGGGACTTGAAGCCAGATCTTCTGGCTCAGGCAGGGGTCCTACCCACTATGTGACAAGACCTCCTCAAATATTATGTAAGAACATCCAACTATCAGCTATGACCCCCCTAAGGTTTATTGCCATGCCCTGTTGTATGTTAGGTGATAAGAAAACCAAGGGGGTCAATTTTAATTTTTGAATGTAGAGCTGGTGAAACATAGGAAAGGAAAATACATGCAGGATTTGGTGGGGACCCATACCAATCACTCCCTCATGAGCATGGGATAGTTTGCAACAAGATGTCTGGATGGAAAAATAGTTGGAACTGGACTTTGATCTGTTTGGAGTCAACTGTAAAGTTTCTGTTGAAGCAGGTTTGTGAGAGGAAGGAAATTGTCTTACTCTCAGATAGTTGGTTGGTGCTAATGCAGGTTGGCAAATGGGAACAAGAGGTGCCACAGCATATACACCAGGAGCTTATTGTAGTGCAGGTTTTTTTCTGACAATCTCACTGGGAGTGTCAAAGTACAAATCACTCTTAAATCTTTCACCGTGTATGTGTCAGCTGTCGTTCAATTTGTGAATCTGAGTCACACAATTTCACGTTTAAGTCCCATTCCAGGACTTGAAAACAAAAATCAAAGCTGACATTTCAGTGCAGCATTGAGGGAGAGCTGCACTGTTGGAGGTGCTGTCTTTTAGGTGACAAGACCCCATCTGCCCCTTTGGATGGATGTAAAAGATCCCAATAAGTGTCTGTCGCTGACATGAGGTGGGGGTTGCATGGTGACACACATGTACACTTTCTGTTCTGCATGAAACTGGGGGAAACAACCGTTTTGTGTGTCAGCCATTATTCAGCTTGTAGCACAGTCATCCCCTACAATCAAGGCCTTCACTCCAGTGCAGTACTGAGGGAGTGCTGCACTTTCAGGAGTGCTGGCTTTCGGAGGTGATGTTAAATCTAGCCCCATCTCCCTGCTGGGTTAGATGTAAAAAAAAAATCCCATGACACTATTGCAAAGAACCGTGGGGAGCTATCTCTGGTATATTGGCCAATATTTATCCCTCTAGTAACAGCACAAAAACAGAATATATTGTTGTTATCACATGGCTGATTGTGGGAATTTGTTGAGTGCACGTTGGCTGCAATGTTTCCTCTGCTACAAGGTGAGCACTTCAAAATGTATGTCATTATCTATAAAGCACTTTGAGATGTTTGATGGTCATAAAAATAAAAAGTCACTTATTTTCCAGCTTTTAAAACAGTGCAGTCTTCCTTCACATTACCCAACATGACATATGTGACTTCGCTTTTGCCTTTCACCATCCTTTTATAGAAGTTGCCCGATTTGTATTCCATTAATTTCATATCAGTGCAGGCTGGGTTAAAGCGCACAGGTCCCACAGGTCAGTGCAGTCTCTAAACCAACCCCAACGTTCAACATTGAGCAGCATGGTCATCTGCTTATTGTTCAAGCAGATGGTCGGTAGCTCAAGTTCTGACACAAAGAACTGTCACTCGCTCAAACCTTTGAGTGATGGCTGATCATGCCAGTCCCTGAACAAATCCAAGTTTTGTGTTGAGTAAGTGAATTGAGCAGCACAGAGATGAGAGACACATCAGCAACAAGAGAATGAAAGTTGCCTGGGTAACAGAGGATTCAAGGGTTGCCTGAGAAACGAGAAAATTAATGTTGCCTTGGTAATGGGGATGAGATTTACCTCAATAATAAGAGATATGAATCGCCGCTGCAAGTTGCAAGTGAACATTTCCGGATTGTTCTCTCAGCGATGAGAGTACATCCTGGTGTATCTTGACCCTGATTGACCTGCAATGCTTCAGTCATTAATACAATTACCTGACAATCACCTCAGAGCCTGGCAACAAGTGAGCTGTGTTACATAAATGAACCATCTGATCCTTCAAAACTGCATGAAAAACACTCCAAATCTGTCCCAGTTGAGTCAAAAGGTGGGAGATTTGATTATTTTAAATGTTTTTAAACTTTTAATTCAAAACAATTAATTTCATTAATCGATCCACCAATATTTTTAACTCATTCTTAAATTTAAAAATAAATATGAAACATTACCATGGAATTAGTGCTTGGAGAGTTTTTGTACCAATTGTCTGGGACTTGGAAATTTATTCCCAACAAATTATTTCTGAATGTTGTTGCATTGATTAATATTTGTACCTCCAGTCCCGATTATAACTCAGAGTGGGGACTGGGCAATTGTCTGGTCAATCCACTTGACGTTGCTCATGTGAGGCCCAGGTGATTTTAAGCCCAGGCCTGGTTTGTATTAGTCCTTCGCTGCCCCCTTCCCTGTCATCGGGAATTGAAACAATGGTCTCTCTGGCCTTGGAGAATTGACAGGATTTCGTAAAGGCTTTATGATCAACCAGGAGGGTGGGATACTGGCCGGGAGCATTTGCTGGTAGGCTGAGACAACAGATTCCCTGCTCAGGCCCATGGTGGTAGCAGACAAGCTCTGATTATTTAAAGAATGATCTCACTGATTTCCAATGCTGCACGTCTCGCCGGCTCAGAGGGAGCAGGTTAAAATCATAGCTTGTGGGAAGAGAGCAAGGTGTGAGACCCTTGGGCGTTTTTTCATTTCATGTCCACTCAGTCACCACATGAGGTGGTTCAGGTTAAAATTGCCCCTCTCAGGGGGGTCATGTGATGTGAGTGCGAGAACAGCTGCATTTTTGGGAGCTCCAGCTCTGCTTATCTTTCAATCATTTTTGTTATCCTTGTGCACTTCTCTTTTTTATGTCTTTTCTTGGTCTGCATAGTTTTTGCTCTGGGCAGAGAGTTGTTGGTCGATGTTTCAGTTCTTTTGAGTCAAGATTAAAGGCTTGATTCAATGTTCATTGATTCATGATGGGGAGTTCAGGTGGGGCCTTGTCTTTGGTTGCACAGCTGCTTTACAGAGGATTCCCACTGACAGTACGGTGTAAACCGGCAAATGATAGCTGCAATCGATTAAGTTGATCCATGTGATGACCTTGGCTCTGTGGTGCAGGACATCAGGACCCAATTTCAAGAGGTGCAAGACGTCCTCATGGAGACAATTTTGGTGCACAAGGAGGTTATTGTAGCAGAGAGAGAACTGTCTTTGGGGAATTCATTGGAGCACATTTAATCCTGTCTCCGAGGCTTGGGGTTGGGCTGACCTACTGGCCTCTGGTTTTGTGTGGTCCTGCTCCTGGTGTGGGTCAAGAGGGGGTAGGGTCGGCCGTGCCATCCCACCCTACTGGAGCCTGCATTGGTGACCTTCTGGACTTGGCCGAGACAGCATTCTGAAAATAACGTGTCTTTGTGTTCTGATCATTGGAATCCATGAAACATCCTGAAGATCGCTCGCCAGTTTGGATCCTGCTTTATCCTGGATGTCTACTTTCTTTGTACACCAATGAGGTGGTCCTTATCCTGATGTCGACCTTTCTCCACATTTGTTATCCTGGGCTTTGCTCCATAATAATCGTGTTGTTGTCTCTTAATGTTGTTAATTTAATTGTTTGCCGGGAAGTAAATAGTTTTGGTGTGTTGTCCTGCACCGTTGGTTATCCTGATTTTAGAAGACTATGTCATGTTAAGCTGACAATTGGATTTGGGATTTGTGCACAGTTTCTTTATCCCAATATATACTTGGGGGGAGTATGAGCCGAGCAGGAGCAGGTGGAGGGGTGAATGGTGTGGGTGGTTAGGTTAGTTTTGTCCTCACTAAGTTTGAGGAGGAACCCCCATAGTTAGAGTTAACTTTCTTTTCTCTCTTTGGCTGTGCTGATTTCTCCTTCGGGCCCAGGCAGACTGCATATTAATCCTGTTGAGGACAAGGATTTGTTTGACTCCATTTTAGGGAGGAGTTGGTAATTTCTCCTGATGTGGGTCTCCCTCTTTGATTGTTTCAATTACTTTTTACTTTTTCTATGGAGACCCTGGGCTGAGAATTAAGGCTTGGTGGTACCCAATCCTCTCTTTATAATTTTGCCATCTTGTAGTTACAGGGTAGCTGTCTGTCTTGGCTTGAGCCAGGGGAAGAGTTTCAATTGCACTGTAAAAGTTAGTTGATTTCCCCTTAGCACTGGGGTTCTCAGGTTGTAGTTTACTTCTTCTGTCATTCTGTTTTGAAGCTATGGGTGTGGTATAGGTCTGAAAGGTTGCTTGTACCCTGTTCGGATCCAGACAGGTCATTTATCCGTGGAGGGAGCGTCATTGGGGATTGTGTCCCTGACTCATCCGGTCTGGGTTGTTTTCAATTATGTATCGACTACTGTTTTGCAGTGTATCCATTGTACGTTGATACCTATAGCCATCTTTCTGATTATGCTTGTTTTGAGGCAAATTTGTGAAAGAAAATTTAAAAATCCCAATCAACATTTTTTTAAAAATTGCCATTCTATATTGGACAGCATAATCTTTTGGAATCTAACACTGCCATTGGGGATGACTGGAGTGAGGTGGCTGTGTGGAAGCAACGGCATACATGTACAATCAACCCTGGCACCATTTCTAGGATGGCAGGTTCAGTAGCACCATGCAATAAAGTATGACAATTCACATCTACCATGCCAGGTCACTCACTGCAGCTCCCAGATGTCGGGGAAGTTAGCTCCACTGATTTTATTGGTTGCGGGTATGGACAAACACGCGGGTTGCATTGCATCCTTGTTTCCTTCCTTCGTAGCCTAGCGCTGCTCGATATGCAGGAGTCTCGAGTTAAAAAAACATTTACTGGAGATTCAGTGCCCGGCATTTCTATGGAGACCCAGTGACAGGAAGACTTTATACAGATTGAGTTTTCCTGTCAGTCCATCTAGCCTCCCTTGATTATTGGAGCCCCCTGTTGTCAGGATCAAGCAGAACAATTAGTATTCAGACTCCAGCCTTGAATTGTTCTGCTGGAATTACTTACTGCAGCCCCTTCAATCAGCAGCTAGACTGACTGCCAGCTTGCCCTGTGCTATCAATGTTAACAGTTTGGTTCTTATTTCCAGTTAACCCAGAAAGCTAATCAGGTGTAGGTAAGTGAAATTACCAATTTCACCCTTTCCTGAACCAGTGTTGATACTGTACCAGTGAAATGATTGATTTTTAATGGGTGTTGTATTCCATTCCATGTACCTGTTATCAGGCACTCAGACAGAGCTCCAGCCATGCCAGCAGAATTAAATGCCACATATTTAAAAAAAGACTCTACTTCTCGCCATCTATGCCACGTTCAAACAACTGATTGCCAGCCTCTCTGTGATAAACATTCCACCATATTCTCTGTGCAGAATTTAAATTCCTAAGTACGGAACAGTCAGCACCAGTAAATGCCCACAGCAGTTGACACCCGTGCTTAATGCTTGTATGGGTGGCACACACAGCCCACGTGCAAATTGCACCACCAAACAATAGTAAAATTCACAAAAATGCAACAAGGATGGTTGTGCAAAATTAGGGTTTCATGTCCTCGGACCAACCAGATTTCATTTAAGAGTCAGGTTCAAAGATTCTCTGGTGCATGACAAAAGATTGTGTGCACTGCGGAATATTCGAGAGACAGTTTAGGTAAAAAATGGAAATATTTTTTGTCAATAAATTGATTTCAAACCAAGGGAAACCTTGGTTTAGTTTGTGACAAGTGACAGCCTCTTAGAACATGATGGAACCATGGAGGTTTGCAGTGCAGAAGGAAGCCATTTTGTTTATTTTAGGGACAGTCTCTTTGCTGCAACAATCAAAAACCAATCCCAATTTCCCATTCTTGCCCTGAAGCCCTTTATCACCCTTATCTCATTTGTTCCTTTATTGACACAATAACCTTTGTCTGAACCACACCAAATATTTACAGTCGCCTAGTTGGTCTGATAGATCGTGCAAGTTGCGAAAATTGATTAAAAATAAATTGGATCATTTGTAATCTCATACCTGAAAATTAGCATGAAAGCAACTAGATTATTTTGGAGGCCCAACTGGCAGACTGCGACCCCCCTATCTGATGAACATGGCCCCAATCCAAAGGCACATGGGTAATTCTTACAACTTTTAGCACGAAGATGGGCAACAAATACTGCCGTCCAGTGTCACCACTTCCCAATAATAATAAATAATAATCGATTCTCAGACACCTCTGCACCAGATCCTTTGGGAGTTGTCAACAGAATCATGTGCCACTTGGTGAAGCTGTGGTACTTATATTCAGTCTGGTCAGTATAAAGCAATTTGAATGTTCCCATCAGAAGGGTGTACTTTTACTACGCAGCCAGTAGTCCAACAGGACCGAGTTGGGAATGCTCTCAACTGTAAACTTAAATCCCATTCCGAAGATTGGACCACAATATCAAAACTTTTTTTTTTGAGTACCCCATTCATTTTTTCCAATTAAGGGGCAATTTAACGTGGCCAATCCACCTACCATGCACATCTTTGGGTTGTGGGGGCAAAACCCATGCAAACACGGGGAGAATGTGCAAACTCCACACAGCCATTGACCCAGAGCCGGGATCAAACCTGGGACCTTGGCGCCGTGAGGCAGCAGGGCTAACCCTCTGCACCACCGTGCTGCCCTCACAATATCTAAAGTGATACTCCAGTGCAATACGGAGGAAAGTGCTGTCCTTTCTCCCTCCGTGTACTCGAACAAGTTAGCACTGTTGCTTCACAGCACCAGAGCCCCAGGTTCGATTCCTGGCTTAGGTCACTGTCTGTGCGGAGTCTGCACGTTCTCCGTGTTCTCTGCGTGGATTTCCTCCGGGAGCTCCGGTTTCCTCCCACAAGTCCCGAAAGACGTGCTGTTAGGTGAATTGGACATTCTGAATTCTCCCTCTGTGTATCCGAACAGGCGCCGGAATGTGGCCACTGGGGGACTTTCACAGTAACTTCATTGTAGTGTTAATGTAAGCCTACTTGTGACAATAAATATTATTCTAATATTATTATAAGTTACCGCACTACCACGGTGTCTGTTAGTGGCTGCAAAATACTTTGGGATGTCCAGATATTGTGAAAGGGGCTAATAAATACACATCCCTTCCTTCAATGCATTTATTTCCTACATGGCTGAAAAATAAAAAATAAATCATCACATCATTGGAATTGTTGTTTTAAATATTTAATTAAGTTGGAAGTGTAAGGCGGAATTCAACCAAAAACTTTCTATAGGCTGTATTCTCCCGCCCTGCCAGCCGCAAGAATGCCACGGACTAGCCGCATACAATAGAGAACTCCATTGACATTGGGCGGGATTCTCCGGTCGCCGGGGGTTAAATGAGCCTAATTTTGGGCCGGCATGGCGAGCTGTTTGCCACCGGCCTTTTGGGTGTGGTCCACACTGGTATTCGCCCACACTTTGGATGCAATTTGGATGTGCCGGAATCGGAACAGGACGTGGCTGGTAGAGCCCGGGAGAGGAGCCTTGCGGGATTGCCAACATAGATACGCCTCACGAGATCTAACCAGATCTCGTGAGATGTCACGATTTGGATCCTCCCACAATGGGTGCGTCCCAGACTTGCAGAGTTAAGTGAGGTAAGTAAGCCAGATTGAACTGGCCTCCAGGATCTACTGGCCTCGCTGAGGAGATCCCATCTAGACGCTGTTTAGCACTGGTCCTCACAAATGGGACCAGGCGAAAGGCACTTGGGGGGGGGTCCCTCAGGCGATCGGAGGCCCCATGTGGTTGGTATCTCGGCAGGTTGATACCTTGGGTACTCTGCCAGTGCCATCAGGTGTCACCCTGGCACTGCCTGGGTGCCCAGGATGCACTGCCAGACTGCCAGGGTCACTGCCAGGTTACCAGTACACAGGTGCCCAGGTGGCATTTGACCCACACCGGGGATCGAGCCCAGGTGCTCTGCCTCTGTGAGGTGGAATGCGGGGGGGCTCGAAGACCCCCCAGCAGGTGGGTTGGGGTGATAGGGGCTCCAGGGATTGCGTCGGGGGTTCGAGAGGGTAATTCTGACTGACTGCGGCCTCGCAATTGAGGCCCGAAAAGAAACAGAGTACCGGTAGATAGCAGGGCCGTTCTCGACGCTCCATCTAATCTCACTCAGAACGGACTCTGTTTTTTTTTGTTTGATCGCTCCTTTAGTCGTTTTTTGGGCCTTGGGGAGTTATTCTCAGGTCTAGTCCACAATTAGAAATTATTTCAGCAGAGACTGGCATCTCAGAGATCGAGGTGCCATTTTAAAAGGGTGCCACGATCTCTAAGTAAGCTTGAGCACCCCCCAAACCACCCACCCACAAACAGTGTCACCAGGCGCAGACTTGGGCATTACCCACTCCCCCCCCCCCCAATCAGGATACTCCGCTATGCGCTGAGGACCCCCCTTTTTCAGGCCATCTCAACCCCCCTTTCGGGACTCCCCCTTCTAAGGACCCCCACCCTTCACCTCCCCATCCTTCATGACCCTCATACCTCCTTTTATAGGTATGGTCCCCCCTCAGGACCTGACCCTTGGCAATGACATCCAGAAGCCCTGGCAGTGCCAGTAGGAGTTCATGGTGTCACTGTGCCTTGTCCCTACCACCAAGGGGTCTCCAAAGGTCTAGGAGACTCGCCAGGTGCCATTATGTCTATGTTTGTGTGGACCAGTACTAAATGGCACCCTGGTGAGGTCTCCCAGTTGAGGCTGTTAAGTCTCAGGAGCTTGAGTGCATGCATATTTAAATGAGCCTAATGGTGTCATTTAAATATGCTGATCTAGATCTCGCCCAGTGAGGGCAAGATCCAGATCGCGACATCTCGTAAGATTCAGTTGAATGTTGCGCGACATTATGAGTGCCACGAATCTCACGAGAGGACTCTTGTGAAATACACTGGCCTTGTCCTGACACCAAGCCGGGCAGGGCGAGGTCGTTAAATTGCGTCCAAAATTTCATCTCTGATGTGCAAAAATGTTGCTCCCATAGACTCTCACAAATGGCATCTCTATCAAAAGAAACAGGAAGTCTAGTTTCAGCGAAAGAGTGGGCCTGGCTAGGCCATTGCATCGGTGTTCTTAATAATTGGAGATGACATGAATATCACAAGCGCTTGCATCAGGACAAAGGGCAGAACCTCCTCAGGAGCATCAGTTTCGAACTTGTGGTCAAGTCTTTAGGATTGGATTTCAATCCACAGATAAGAGTGTTTCCAATTTTGTCATGTTGGATCAGAGTCTGGACAAAGATAGCAATGCTGCCCTATATCTTAAGTAAGTGTCAAAAGATGAGTATATAGTTCAATTATATGGCAAAAAATAAATCAACAGGGTCAATAAAGCTACTGAGAGAGGTTTGCTTTAAGAAATGTCTGACAGCTCCTTCCCCAGAAATCTACAAGTCCCTGAGTGCTATTTTGTTTCCTAAATTAAGGTCTTTGCATAAATAATCTCTGAATCCCAAAGATAAGCAGAAAAACAGCAGGTGACCCATCTCTTACCTCTTGACCGTACAAGTCAGGTATCTGCCATTTACCAATAATGTAACTTCCCTTCTTCCTCCAATCCCAGTTGGTAGAATTTGATCATTTCCAACAAATACACTTTGTTTAAGCCTCTCATCCTGTTCTCAATCAGCTGCTTATCCAGCTCCCCTTTGCAGAGGTTAATTGACACATCAAGCATTTTTACTAAAACTGTTCCAGCAAATTATTACTACAAATGTAAGATTATCTTTTCCAATCCCGAGTTGCATATGTTTATGAGCTTTAAACTTGTGTCTTCTAATTCATGGCTGGCATTCTAAGCTAAATATTCTGCTTGATCATCTCAAGCATTTTAAAGGCCTGTTACGTTTTCCCTCAATCTTCTTTTCTCTAACAAAAATATCTTTAACTCTGCAAGTCTTTCCTTATAACTCTCTTCATAATCCTAAATTCCAAAATCATCCTTGACGTGCTTCTTTGGGGCCTCTTTAATGCATCAACATTCTTTTTAAGGTAGAGCACTCAATACTAAATCTGGCCTCGGGGTGGCACAGTGGCGCAGTGGACCCGAATTCGATCCAGGCCCAGGGTCACTGTCTGTATGGAGTTTGCACATTCTCCCCGTGTCTGCATGGGTCTCCCACCCACAAACCCAAAGATGTGCAGGGTAGGTAGACTGGCCTCACTAAATTGCCTCTTAATTGTAAGAAAAAGAATTGGGCACGCTAAATCTATTTTAAAAATACAAAATCTGGCCTGACTGAATGTGTCAGTCATGTGCAAAATAGCCAACTGAACAGCCATGAAACAAGGATTGGGCATGGACCACACCATCACTTGCCCACTGAATAAATTCTGTGGTTTGACAGGTCACTTCGGCCCTCACCTTAATTGGAATTTATTTTCCCCCTTTACATCTCCTACATGTGTAAAGACTGACTGATATACAACATAGCGTGTCCAGCCAGCTCAAGTCAGTGGAGCATGAGAGTCAAGCTCCAGGTCGTGGGTGAAAGCCCCACATTGCGCGCCATTGTTTTACGGGTAACACGTTGACACAGTGGTTAGCACTGCTGCCTCACAGTGCCAGGGACCCGGGTTCGATTTTGACATTAGGTGTCTGACTGTGGAGTTTGCACATTCTCCCCTTATCTGCATGGGTTTCCTCTGGGTGCTCCGGTTCCCTCCCACAATCCAAAAGTGTGCAGATTAGATGGATTGGCCATGCTAAATTTCCCCTTAGTGTCCAAAAGGTTAGGTGGGGTTACAGAGTTATGGGGATGGGGTGAGGGCATGGGCTTAGATTCTCTTTTGGAGCGTTGGTACAGACTAGGTGGGCCGAATGGTCTCCTTCTGCACTGTAGGATTCTATAATTTGTTCCAGAGCCTAATAAAAGCTGAAACAAAACTTGTCCCGAGTTTAGTCACGTACCTTTAAATACATAAATCCTTTTAAATTTGAGCTTTAGATTTTGCCCATTACTGTAAGGTCTGCCCGATGCACCGAGCCAAAGATCAAAGGTACAAATAAACATTCAAATAAACTGATGCCAAAAATTGCAAGCAATCAGCTCATTGGCTAGCTCTTGCCACCGTGAAATTAAAAAACCTATATAATCAGCTTGGATTACAAAATCTCCATTGACCTACGCACGGTTAAAATGGATCCTTTTAAATGATTAGCTGTTTGGATAACAGCTACATAGTGACATTGCAATCTTGCCCCTTGTAGTTTAAAAAAGCCGATAGTCAAAAGAAACAAACAAAATCAATGAATGCTATTTCTTGACTGCACAGTGGTTCAAGTCCATTAAGATCCATCCAGATCTGGGATCTGCAGTACATAACCCACTCCAATAGTTCAACTGGCAACCTGAAACCGGCCCCATTAATCCCAGGTCAGTTATTGGTTGACTGCACAGATTTCTCCCAGAATTAAGATCTTCTTACTGCCTTCAACTCGAGTTTCCACATCTCCTATTCTTCTGAAATGATCGCTCCTCTGACTGGTGCAAATCACATTTTGAACTCCCTGTACAACTGTGTCCTGTCTCCCATCTTTGCCAGAATCTGCTCCATATGTGATTTAGAGTGCAGATGTTTTGTACCATTTTAAGGATCGGTATATGAAGCACTATTTCAGTTGACTCGACATCCTTCTTTCCACCCCAGCAACAACTCCCTGCCGTGGTGTTCTATTGCAATCAGTTAAAGCTACTGAAACTCTAGCTGGTTAATCGCCACTGTCCTAAGTCACCCTATTAGTCTGACATGTTATGCCTGGCAATAAATCTGATGATGCTAAACAGCTGATTTCCTCGAGGCCACACTGTTTGCATTGGACCTTGCGGATGGTAGGAGAGGCACGCATTTAAACAGGGGTAAACAGGAAACATGTTGCATGCTCTTGACTTCAACTGAGTCTCTGCTGCATTGTGTACACTTTGTTCTAAAGGATATGGATATCCTGGATATTGAACTGCTAAAGCAGGTTTCTTAAAGGGAAATGACAATTTTAGTTATTTTTTAAAACAGGTTTAGTGGCATTTTGCTGCACGCATTTAACAGTTTTACTGGGTGATCAGTTTCAGTTCAGGGGTGTCACTGTGATGCCAAGTTGTGGATTCAAATCCCACTTTTGAGATGTGGTCACAAAGTTTAATAATTCATTATCAATACTCAGAACATACATTGCTCCACTTTCCGTACTGATCCAGCTTCCAATCTGACTTTATTCAGCACAATTGTCTATTCAGCTGACTATTCATCAGAGAAGCAGCTGAGCTTCAAACAGAACCTTTATTTTAACCAAGTGCACCACACTCAGGCCGACCATTGCTATTCCAATCCTTTTCCTTCCAATACACTACATGTCCTGTAGTCCTGTTTTTCATGTAGATATTATTATGATGGGTAAAATTCAGTTGCACAAAATGCCTCCAGCTAAAAAGACTTTGTAAATTACACATTTCCCATGTACAAGGCCAGCTGTTGAGCCCATGACAAATACACATATTAAAGAGGAGATTGAAGAGGAGTTAGCAGCTCACTGCTGATTCACTGGGATGAATAATCAGACATGAAAATTCATAATACATTTATGAGAGAGCGTTCAGCAATTTTTATATCGGGAGGGGTAAGAGTTTGACGTATCAAGGCTCATTTTGACCCCTTTCAGGTTTCAAACAAATGAAGCAATGAAGTGGTTCATCAAAGGGATTTGCATTTCTGTCCAACAAAGCTTAAACATTCTGACTATCAGGAGGATAGAACAGGCGGAGGTTAACCCTGGTGCAAATATTTAATCTTTAACTTTCAACACAAAACAAAAATAGGTTGCCATTATCGCATTGATGTTCATGGTATCTTACTGTGCGAAATGAACTACTGCATTTCCTACACTACTACAATGAGTACACCTCAAAAAGTATTTCATTGGCTGGAAGGCACTCTGGAAAATCCAGCACCCATGAAGGTGCTGGATTTTCGGTGTGTTTTCCCACGGCCAAGGCGACTCGCCATTGGGCACTGGCGGGAATTTCCGGTCCCGCCAGTATCCACAGCTCGTCCATCTCACCGCCAAGGAACCCGTCACGGTGGTCGGGGGGTTGCCCCAGTGAGCCCAGGAGATCCCACCAGGGGGAAGGGATGGAAAATCCCACCCTTTGTATTTTTTTCTTTTCTCCAGAGAAGGGAAGACTGAGCGGTGAACCGAGAGAGCATTTAAAAAATTTCGACTTGGATTTTTAGCGTAGCTATGTATAGAATATTCCCACTGATGTGGAAGACCAGAACAATGGGACATGAATGTAAGTAAATCCAAAAAGGTATTCAGAAGAAACAACTTTACCCAGAGTGGTAAGAACATAGAAGTTAGTGAGAAGTTGAGGCCAATAGCATAGATGTATTGAAGGGGAAGTTAGATAAATGCACAAGGAAGAAAGGATTAGAAGGATATGTTGATAGAATTTATATGAAGAACAGTAAGGGGAGGCTCATGAAGAACATAAATAATGGCATACTTGGCATTTGTTCCCCGTGATACTGTTGGCCCAGAAGAAATAACATATTCGCTCAGTATTGGTTCCAGTCTTTAACACTGGCATCAAATGCATCTAAGTACCCAAACAGAGACATGGCGAATCAAAGAAATCCAAACCTAAATCCAGAAAATCGGGGAGGTGGCTCAGCTGAGTAGGTCATAGCATTTAAACTAGTATGGCAGGGGGGTGGGCATGGGAACAATAGGTCAGAAGGTGAGAGCATTGAGGGAGAACTAGGGAATAGGGACAGTGGGGCTCTGAGGCAGAGCAGACAGGGAGAAGTTGCTGAACACAGCGGGTCTGGTGGCCTGAAGTGCATATTTTTTAATGCAAGAAGTATTACAGGTAAGGCAGATGAACTTAGAGCTTGGATTAGTACTTGGAACTATGATATTGTTGCCATTACAGAGACCTGGTTGAGGGAAGGGCAGGATTGGCAGCTAAACGTTCCAGGATTTAGATGTTTCAGGCAGGATAGAGGGGGATATAAAAGGGGAGGCGGAGTTGCGCTACTGGTTAGGGAGAATATCACAGCTGTACTGCGGGTGGACACCTCAGAGGGCAGTGAGGCTATATGGGTAGAGATCAGGAATAAGAAGGGTGCAGTCACAATGTTGGGGGTTTATTACAGGCCTCCCAACAGCCAGCGGGAGATAGGGGAGCAGATAGGTAGACAGATTTTGGAAAAGAGTAAAAACAACAGGGTTGTGGTGATGGGAGACTTCAACTTCCCCAATATTGACTGGGACTCACTTAGTGCCAGGGGCTTAGACGGGGCGGAGTTTGTAAGGAGCATCCAGGAGGGCTTCTTAAAACAATATGTAGACAGTCCAACTAGGGAAGAGGCGGTACTGGACCTGGTATTGGGGAATGAGCCCGGCCAGGTGGTAGATGTTTCAGTAGGGCAGCATTTCGGTAACAGTGACCACAATTCAGTAAGTTTTAAAGTACTGGTGGACAAGGATAAGAGTGGTCCTAGGATGAATGTGCTAAATTGGGGGAAGGCTAATTATAACAATATTAGGCGGGAACTGAAGAACATAGATTGGGGGCGGATGTTTGAGGGCAAATCAACATCTGACATGGGGGAGGCTTTCAAGTGTCAGTTGAAAGGAATTCAGGACCGGCATGTTCCTGTGAGGAAGAAGGATAAATACGGCAATTTTCAGGAACCTTGGATAACGAGAGATATTGTAGGCCTCGTCAAAAAGAAAAAGGAGGCATTTGTCAGGGCTAAAAGGCTGGGAACAGACGAAGCCTGCGTGGAATATAAGGAAAGTAGGAAGGAACTTAAGCAAGGAGTCAGGAGGGCTAGAAGGGGTCACGAAAGGTCATTGGCAAATAGGGTTAAGGAAAATCCCAAGGCTTTTTACACGTACACAAAAAGCAAGAGGGTAGCCAGGGAAAGGGTTGGCCCACTGAAGGATAGGCAAGGGAATCTATGTGTGGAGCCAGAGGAAATGGGCGAGGTACTAAATGAATACTTTGCATCAGTATTCACCAAAGAGAAGAAATTGGTAGATGTTGAGTCTGGAGAAGGGGGTGTAGATAACCTGGGTCACATTGAGATCCAAAAAGACGAGGTGTTGGGTGTCTTTAAAAATATTAAGGTAGATAAGTCTCCAGGGCCTGATGGGATCTACCCCAGAATACTGAAGGAGGCTGGAGAGGAAATTGCTGAGGCCTTGACGGAAATCTTTGGATCCTCACTGTCTTCAGGGGATGTCCTGGAGGACTGGAGAATAGCCAATGTTGTTCCTCTGTTTAAGAAGGGTAGCAAGGATAATCCAGGGAACTACAGGCCGGTGAGCCTTACTTCAGTGGTAGGGAAATTACTGGAGAGAATTCTTCGAGACAGGATCTACTCCCATTTGGAAACAAATGGACGTATTTGTGAGAGGCAGCATGGTTTTGTGAAGGGGAGGTCGTGTCTCACTAACTTGATAGAGTTTTTCGAGGAGGTCACTAAGATGATTGATGCAGGTAGGGCAGTGGATGTTGTCTATATGGACTTCAGTAAGGCCTTTGACAAGGTCCCTCATGGTAGACTAGTACAAAAGGTGAAGTCACATGGGATCAGGGGTGAGCTGGCAAGGTGGATACAGAACTGGCTAGGTCATAGAAGGCAGAGAGTAGCAATGGAAGGATGCTTTTCTAATTGGAGGGCTGTGACCAGTGGTGTTCCGCAGGGATCAGTGCTGGGACCTTTGCTCTTTGTAGTATATATAAATGATTTGGAGGAAAATGTAACTGGTCTGATTAGTAAGTTTGCAGACGACACAAAGGTTGGTGGAATTGCGGATAGCGATGAGGACTGTCAGAGGATACAGCAGGATTTAGATTGTTTGGAGACTTGGGCGGAGAGATGGCAGATGGAGTTTAATCCAGACAAATGTGAGGTAATGCATTTTGGAAGGTCTAATGCAGGTAGGGAATATACAGTGAATGGTAGAACCCTCAAGAGTATTGAAAGTCAAAGAGATCTAGGAGTACAGGTCCACAGGTCATTGAAAGGGGCAACACAGGTGGAGAAGGTAGTCAAGAAGGCATACGGCATGCTTGCCTTCATTGGCCGGGGCATTGAGTATAAGAATTGGCAAGTCATGTTGCAGCTGTATAGAACCTTAGTTAGGCCACACTTGGAGTATAATGTTCAATTCTGGTCGCCACACTACCAGAAGGATGTGGAGGCTTTAGAGAGGGTGCAGAAGAGATTTACCAGAATGTTGCCTGGTATGGAGGGCATTAGCTATGAGGAGCGGTTGAATAAACTCGGTTTGTTCTCACTGGAACGAAGGAGGTTGAGGGGAGACATGATAGAGGTCTGCAAAATTATGAGGGGCATAGACAGAGTGGATAGTCAGAGGTTTTTCCCCAGGGTAGAGCGGTCAATTACTAGGGGGCATAGGTTTAAGGTGAGAGGGGCAAGGTTTAGAGTAGATGTACGAGGCAAGTTTTTTACGCAGAGGGTAGTGGGTGCCTGGAACTCGCTACCGGAGGAGGTGGTGGAAGCAGGGACAATAGTGACATTTAAGGGGCATCTTGACAAATACATGAATAGGATGGGAATAGAGGGATACGGACCCAGGAAGTGTAGAAGATTGTAGTTTAGTTGGGCAGCATGGTCGGCACGGGCTTGGAGGGCCGAAGGGCCTGTTCCTGTGCTGTACATTTCTTTGTTCTTTGTTCTAGTTCTTGACAGCAAACCAGCTTACACCTCATCGCCAGTTTAATAAGGAGTTTACGCCAAGTAAAATAAGGAACAAGGTTTTATTTACACAACAATATGTACATACCCGATAGATCCCTGGCGGGTTCCTTCTGAGGTTGGTGCCTTACTAGTCCATCTTATATACATGGGCTAATTGAGATATAGTATATCTATACTCCGCAAGGGGCACGGGGCAGACAAGCATTCCCACCTCGTAGGTTCCATGTGCGATATTACAGATCAGCTGAATTGAATGGCTTGTTTCTGTGTTGTGGACTCAGTGTAACTGTAATCATAGAGTCACCATAGAAAGCATCCTATCGGGCTGCATCACAGCCTGGCATGGCAACTGCTCGGCCCAGGACTGGAACAAACTTCAGAGAGTCGTGAACACAGCCCAGTCCATCACACAAACCTGCCTCCTATCCACTGACTCCATCTACACCTCCCGCTGCGTGAGGAAAGCGGGCAGCATAATCAAAGACCCCTCCCACCCGGCTTACTCACTTTTCTAACTTCTTCCATCGGGCAGGAGATACAAAAGTCTGAGAACATGCCTGTACAGATTCAAAAACAGCTTCTTCCCGCTGTTACCAGACTCCTAAACGATCCTCTTATGGACTGACCTCATTAACACTACACCCCTGTATGTTTCACCCGATGCCAGTGTTATCTAGTTACATTGTGTACCTTGTGTTGTCCTATTATGTATTTTCTTTTATTTCTTTTTCTTTTCATGTACTTAATGATTTGTTGAGCTGTTCGCAGAAAAATACTTTTCACTGTACTTCGGTACACGTGACAATAAACAAATCCAATCTAATCATAGAATTTACAGTGCAGAAGGATGACATTCGGCCCATCGAGTCTGCCCTTGGAAAGAGTACGCTACAACAAGCCCACTCCTCCACCCTATCCCCATAACCCAGTAACCCCACCTAACCTTTTGGACACTGAGGGGCAATTTAGCATGGCCAATGCACCTAACCTACCCCCGGTGGGGGGTCGGAGAATCCTGCCCCCAATCTCTCTGGGGAGAATCGCATATCCATATTCTCTTGATATTTTCTGCCCAAACCACCTATCCCACCATGGGTGAGCGTGGGCTCAAGAATATTGACACTTTGCCTCTGTCTTTATAAAGGATGAAGTTGATGACAAAATCACAGAAAAGTGGAGGTAGTTGAGACACTGGGTTTGCCAGCAAGGGTTTCTTAAACGCGAAATCATGTTTAACGACCTTGAATGAGATTTTTGATGAGGTAAGAGAGGATTGATGTGGGTTTGCCCACGGGGGTCAATACTGGCAACACAGCTTTCTTGATACACAATAATGATCTACACGTGAGCGTGCAGAGGACAATCTCAAAATTTGCAGATTTGGAAGTATTTTGATCTATAAGGAGGATATTGGAAGACTTCAGGAGGACTAAGGCAAATTTGTGGAATGGGCAGAAATGTGGCAAACAGACTATAATACAAGGAGGCGTGAAGTGCCACATTTTGGTGGGAAGAATGAGGAGAGGCAACACAAGATAAAGTGTACAAATCTAAACGTGATGCTGGAACAGAGAGACCTTGGGATGCAGATGCACAAGTCATTGAAGGGCTAAGGGCAGGGTGCAAACGTGGTCAAAATGTCATACAGGATCCTGAGCTTTACAAGCATACAGTGCAAGAGCAAGGACGTTTGACGAACCCTTATGCAATACCAGTTTGGCCTCTACTGCAGGTGAGATGGCCTCGGTCTGGTGTGCAGAGACTGGTCTCACGGTCTACACCAGCCCGCACCCTTTTTCTGCACTGGTGAAAAATAGGGGTGCAGGGAATCCTTGAATCTGGTCCTGGCAGCCATTTATAAAGGTCCTTGGAGTACACCCAACTCTGGATAAATCCTGCTCATTGGGTACAATTATGGGCACCGCACTTTAGGAACAATACGAAGGCTTTAGAGAGTTTGTTGAAAAGATTTAATCGAATGGTTCCAAAGAAGAGAGACTTCAGTATGAATATCTTGGACCAGCTGGGGCTGTTTTCCTTGGAGAAGATAGGCTTGAGAGGAAATTTGACAGAGGTGTTCAAAACCATAAGCAAATTAAATAGTGTAGACAGTGAGGGAAACTGATCCCATTGGCAAAATCATCGACAACCAAAGGACGCACGTTTAATATGATTATCAAAACAACTAAGCATGACAAATGGTAAAACCTCTTTCTGTGGCGAGTGTTTCCAATCTGGAATGAACTGTCTGACAGTATGGGAAAATGTGGCAGATTCAAAAAAGCCTTTCTAAAGGGAATTGGATAGGTCAGAGGCGGATTCACAATGAAACACACTGTGCCTCGGCCAATGGCATGGCTCATGCCGGGCCGATCACTGGGCATCCAATCAGAGGCTGATTACTCTGCATTTCCTGACAAATGAACCTGTCAGCAGCAAATGCAGATCAAAATCAGACTCTGAAAGCAGGGAAAATGGTAACGAACGGTTAACCTGAGGCACGAGCACAAGACCACGATGAGGTGCAAGGGAGTGGCTGTCGAGATTTGCGAATCAAGCTTCGAGGAACAGAACAGGCAAGCAGGTTTGTGCTGGGCACTGGCACTAGAGGGCCCAGGCCAGAAATAGCAACAGGTGCTCGAGATACGATGCCCCAAATCAAGCCACAAGTTCAATCGGCGAGCAGGTTTGTGTTGGGTACAGGTACTCGCGGACCCAGGCCAGCAACAGGTGTGTGAGGTACTACATGCTGAATCAAGCCACGAGCAGCGGAGGAGTGGACCCAGGCCAGCAACAGGTATGCAATGATGCCCCGAGGCGAAGGAAAGACACAGTGGCCACGGCAAGTGAGGCAGGCTGCTTTGAAGACCCCAGGCGAGCGAGGTGGTGAGATTGAGGGGTTGGGGAATACTGTCAAGGATTGGGGGCTGGGGGGGGGGGGGGGGGAGGGTGTTGGTGTGGCGAGTGCTTGAGTGGTTTGGATTGCAGACTTTCAGGGAGGGAGAGTGTGTGAAGGCCGGGTTGCATTATGGAGGAAGAGAGAGTTTGTGATGGTGTTGGAGGTCCGGGGGGAGGAGGGTTTGTGAGGGGAATGGGCAGGTGGAGAGTAGAGTGAGTTGCTTGAAATCCACGATCAGAATCACATTATCAGACTTCCGGTGGCGTTCACGAGCGGGTCGGCCGCATCGAGAGGAGCTCCCACCGGTGTCCGCTGTTTACGGAGCTTTCGGGGGATTCCCCATTTTTTTTTGCTCTTCTTCCCCCCCCCCCCCCCCCCCAAATTTTTGTCGGCTTTTGGGGCCGTCCCGGGCACCAAGCAGGGCCGGTTTGAGAACTGATGAGGAGCCCCGCGCGTGTGTCGGGCAGCCGGAGCTGAGGCTTCGCGCCTGGGACTCGCGGCATTTGGAGCAGCGTAGGCGGAGCCAAACTGAAGACGAGGCTGTAGAGGCGGCAGGCCTGAAACCAGGGTGCAATGTAGTGGGGATGTTGCACATCGGGTGGCTCCTGCTTAAAAGGTGTTCTTAAGAAGTATGTAGTCCGGTCCCGGGGGAAGTTTGTTTTTGAATTTTTTATTTTATTTTTTGAAAATTGTTTTTTTGAAAGAATTTTTAAAAAAATACTGAAGAAATAAAAATAAAATAATCAGTCATTAAAGGATGCGAAAAGCAGCTGTGAAGAAGGGAGGAAATGCGGGTTCGCCGTTGAATGAGAGGACCAGCAAAAGCACTGACAAGATGGCGGATGCCGGACCGCATGGTGGGACCGCACTGCTTACAGTGGAAACAATGACCGAGGTGATGGCTGTGGAGCTGGAAAACAGTTTGTGAGGCACATGGAGGTGTTGAGGAAGGAGATAGCGGTCGCACTGAAGTCATTGGTGTAGGAGGCAATCGCCCCGGTGAGAGTAGCTGTGGCAAAGACATCGGCCAAGGTGAGAGAGCAGGGCGAGAAGATGAAGGAAGTGGAGGAGGCCATGTCGCAGCACAGTGACCAGTTCACATCGATGGGGGAGGAGCTGCAGAGGCTGGTGGAAGTCAACAGAGGACAGCGAGCCAAGCTCGATGACTTTGACAACCGCTTGAGGTGGCACAATCTGAGAATTGAGGGACAGAGGGCACAATCTGAGAATTGAGGGACAGAGGGCACAATCTGAGAATTGAGGGACAGAGGGCTTGAGAGGCCAACAAAGTACTTTGCTAAGATGCTGGCGGAGTTGATGGAGAAGGGTGAGAACCCCTCCCAGTATGAGCTGGACCAAGCTCATTGGTCTTTAAGGCCGAAGCCCAAAGTAAATGAACCGCCAAGAGCCGTAATTATCTGCTTCCATAAATACCACATGAAGGAGAAGGTGTTAAGCTGGGCGAAGCAGAAGCACGAGGTGCAGTGGGACGGTGCTAGAATTCGGATTTACTAGGACCTGACGGTGGAGTTGGCAAAGAAACGAGCGATGTTCGGCCGAGTGAAGGCGGCACTGTACAACAAGGGACTGTGATTTGGTATGGTATACCCGGAGAAGATGAGGGTGACGTATAACGCCAATGTTTTTTTTTCAAAACGGGGGAGGCGGCTGAGGCGTTCGTGAAGGCAGAAGGCTTGGGACAGACGTGAGGAGTGGAGCTGGAAGAGAGACTGTGATTGGGGAGTTGGAAAATGTATAAATGTCATAACTTTCTTTTCATTGACTGGAATTGTAATTTACTTCACTTCACATTGTTATAGAGTTTAAGTTTTTGTTTGGGTTGATTGACAATCTTTGTTGCGACGTTATTTTATGTGTAATATGTTATTTTAGTGAGTTGTACGGGTTGGATTGTTGTTGGTTTTTTTTTGCATGTTCCTTTTCTCCTGGGACTGGGTGGGAGGGGACAGTATGTCTTGGGCGGGGGCACCCATGCTAGCTAACTAAAGTGGGCTTGTGAACGGAGGTGAGGTGAGAGGAGTGCTGCGGACATTGGAGCCTGGTTAGCAGGTTCCGAAGGGCCTACGAGGCGAGCAGGGGAGGGGGGAAGGGATCGATACAGGGAGACGTTTTTTCAAGAGAAAGTGCAGGGGGGGATTCTGGGAGGAGGGAAGAGGTTTGATGTTAATGAATGGGGCGGGTCAGGCTCATGGGGCAGGACCCGGTGGTATGATGATGGTGGATAAGAGGGAACGTGAGGGGGTTAGGAGGTCCAGTCAAGAGATCAAAGGTGCTTGCGCATCTTAAAAGTTTGAAAGCCGATGTAGCAATGCTGCAGGAGACTCACTTGAGGGTGAAGGACCAGGTGAGACTTAAAAAGGGCTGGGTTAGTCAGGTGTTTCACTCTGGATTTGACGGAAGGGCTCAAGGAGTAGCGGTAATGGTCAGCAAAAGAGTACATTTCCAGATGGAGAATGTGGTTGCAGATCAGGGGGGTGGATATGTGATTGTGACAGGGACGCTGGAGGCGAGGGTAGTGGCGCTGGTAAGTGTATGTGGTCCCAATTGGGACGATGTGGGATTGGCGAAGAAGGTATTTGGGGCCATCCCTGACTTGGACACACACGAACTGATAGTGGTGGGGGGACTGGAACTTGATGCAGGAGCCAAGGTTGGACAGGTCACGGCCGCACTCACTAGTTCCATCAGCGGGGGAGGGGGGGCGCTGGCGGTTGAAGGCGTTGGCTGGGCTAATGGTGGAAATGGGAGTGGTGGACTCTTGGAGGTTTCTGCACCCGAGGGAGAGGGAGTATTCGTGTTTCTCGGCGGTTCATAAGGCATACTCGCAGATCGACTTTTTTGTGGTGGGGAAGGCTTTGCTGGCTGGGGTTAAAGGGTCAGAGTACTCGGCAATTGCAGTATCAGATCATGTTCCGCATTGGGTGGATATGGTCCTGGAGAAGGGGGTAGTACAGAGGCCGGGTGGAAATTAGATGTGGGACTGTTGGGGGACCGAGGGTTCTGTGACAAAATTGAAAAAGTAATTGAGCAATATGTTGAGGAAAAGTAATTGAGGAATATTTCAATTGTATGGGTGAGGTGTCGAAGGCAGTTGTCTTGGAGGCTCTGAAGGCGGTGGTGAGGGGTGAGGTGATCTTGTTTAAGGCCAGGGTGGACAAAGAGGATAGGTTGGAGTGGCAGAGGGTAATAGATGAGATGCTGGAGGTAGATAGGAGGTATGCAGAAGATGGGTACCCAGCGATATTGGAAAAGGCGAGCTTTGACCTACTATCTACCAGGAAGGCGGTGCACCAACTGAGGCAAGCAAGGGGTGCAGTTTACGAGCATGGAGAGAAGGCTGGCGTATGTTAGTGGGTCAGCTTCAGAGGGAAGCGGCGGCAAGGGAAATTGTTCAGGTGCGGGACAGGGCAGGGAAGTTGGTAGTGGCTCCGGATCTGATTACAAGGTCTTTGAGGAATTCTATGAGGTTGTACAGGTCAGAGCCACCTGGAGGAGACCGTGAGATGCAGGAATTTCTAGATGGGCTGGAGTACCCAAGGTTAGGGGAGGGGGACAGGGCTACATTAGAAGGAGCGATAGTGGAGCAGGAGATAAAAGATTCGATTGGGAGGATGCAGTTGGTGAAGGTGGCAGGGCCGGATGGGTTTCCGGTGGAATATTATAAAAAATTCAAGGATAAGCTGGCACCCTGATGTTGGGGATGTTTGAGGAGGCGATAGGGAAGGGGGTGGTTACCACAAACTTTGGGACAGGCATTGATTTCCTTGTTGCTTAAACAAGATAAGGATCCAACGAAGTGTGGGTCATATCGATCCATATCACTTTTAAATGTGGACACAAAAGTATTGGCGAAGATACTGACTGGTAGGCTGGAGAAATGCCTCCCGAAGGTGATAGCTGAAGATCAAACGGGGTTTGTGAGAGGGAGGCAGCTCTTTTCGAACGTTAGGAGGATATTGAACGTGGTTATGGCATCAGCGGAGGGGAAGGAAACAGAGGTGGTTGTGACACTGGGTGCCGAGAAAGCGTTTGACCAGTAGAATGGGGGTACTTGATGGCAGTTCTGGAGCGGTTTGGGATTGGGCCAAAATCTGTGGACTGGGTGAAGCTACTATATAAGGAGCCGAGGGTGAGGGTGAGTGTCCGCACAAACAACATCAGCTCGAGATACTTTTCTCTCCACAGTGGGACTAGGCAGGGATGTCCTGTGTCCCCCCTGCTGTTTGCACTCGCAATTGAGCTGTTGTCCAACACATGAAGAAGTTCGGCGGTATGGAAAGGGATAGAGCGGGGGGGGGGTTTGGAATAGAGTATAGGTGTCCTTATATGCCAATAACTTGTTATATGTGTCGGAACCGAGTGTGTCAAGAAGAGGAATATTGGAGCTGCTTCGGGTGTTTGGGTCTTTCTCTGGGTACAAATTAAATCTCGACAAGAGTGAGTATTTTGTGGTGTCTCTGCTGGGGGTGGGGGCAGGGGTGGGGGGGGCTGCCATTCCGTAGGGCAGGGACTCACTTTAGGTACCTGGGGGTGCAGGTTGCCCGGTAGTGGGGGGGGGGTCTCCGCAGGTACAACATTTCTAGTTTGGTGGGGAGAGTGAAAGCTGATCTGGTAAGGTGGGACGGTCTCCCTCTGTCACTGGCGGGTCGGGTACAGGCATTTAAAATGAACGTGTTGGCACGATTTGTTGGCGGGAACTGAAGAACATAGATTGGGGGCGGATGTTTGAGGGCAAATCAACATCTGACATGTGGGAGGCTTTCAAGTGGCAGTTGAAAGGAATACAGGACCGGCATGTTCCTGTGAGGAAGAAAGATAAATACGGCAATTTTCGGGAACCTTGGATGACGAGTGATATTGTAGGCCTCGTCAAAAAGAAAAAGGAGGCATTTGTCAGGGCTAAAAGGCTGGGAACAGACGAAGCCTGCATGGAATATAAGGAAAGTAGGAAGGAACTTAAGCAAGGAGTCAGGAGGGTTAGAAGAGGTCACGAAAAGTCATTGGCAAATAGGGTTAAGGAAAATCCCAAGGCTTTTTACACGTACATAAAAAGCAAGAGGGTAGCCAGGGAAAGGGTTGGCCCACTGAAGGATAGGCAAGGGAATCTATGTGTGGAGCCAGAGGAAATGGGCGAGGTACTAAATTAATACTTTGCATCAGTATTCACCAAAGAGAAGGAATTGGTAGATGTTGAGTCTGGAGAAGGGGGTGTAGATAGCCTGGGTCACATTGTGATCCAAAAAGACGAGGTGTTGGGTGTCTTAAAAAATATTAAGGTAGATAAGTCCCCAGGGCCTGATGGGATCTACCCCAGAATACTGAAGGAGGCTGGAGAGGAAATTGCTGAGGCCTTGACAGAAATCTTTGGATCCTCGCTGTCTTCAGGGGATGTCCCGGAGGACTGGAGAATAGCCAATGTTGTTCCTCTGTTTAAGAAGGGTAGCAAGGATAATCCCGGGAACTACAGGCCGGTGAGCCTTACTTCAGTGGTAGGGAAATTACTGGAGAGAATTCTTCGAGACAGGATCTACTCCCATTTGGAAGCAAATGGACGTATTAGTGAGAGGCAGCACGGTTTTGTGAAGGGGAGGTCGTGTCTCACTAACTTGATAGAGTTTTTCGAGGAGGTCACTAAGATGATTGATGCAGGTAGGGCAGTAGATGTTGTCTATATGGACTTCAGTAAGGCCTTTGACAAGGTCCCTCATGGTAGACTAGGTCAAAAGGTGAAGTCACACGGGATCAGGGGTGAGCTGGCAAGGTGGATACAGAACTGGCTAGGCCATAGAAGGCAGACAGTAGCAATGGAGGGATGCTTTTCTAATTGGAGGGCTGTGACCAGTGGTGTTCCACAGGGATCAGTGCTGGGACCTTTGCTCTTTGTAGTATATATAAATGATTTGGAGGAAAATGTAACTGGTCTGATTAGTAAGTTTGCAGACGACACAAAGGTTGGTGGAATTGCGGATAGCGATGAGGACTGTCGGAGGATACAGCAGGATTTAGATTGTCTGGAGACTTGGGCGGAGAGATGGCAGATGCAGTTTAATCCGGACAAATGTGAGGTAATGCATTTTGGAAGGTCTAATGCAGGTAGGGAATATACAGTGAATGGTAGAACCCTCAAGAGTATTGAAAGTCAAAGAGATCTAGGAGTACAGGTCCACAGGTCATTGAAAGGGGCAACACAGGTGGAGAAGGTAGTCAAGAAGGCATACAGCATGCTTGCCTTCATTGGCCGGGGCATTGAGTATAAGAATTGGCAAGTCATGTTGCAGCTGTATAGAACCTTAGTTAGGCCACACTTGGAGTATAGTGTTCAATTCTGGTCGCCACACTACCAGAAGGATGTGGATGCTTTAGAGAGGGTGCAGAAGAGATTTACCAGAATGTTGCCTGGTATGGAGGGCATTAGCTATGAGGAGCGATTGAATAAACTCGGTTTGTTCTCACTGGAACAAAGGAGGTTGAGGGGAGACCTGATAGAGGTATATAAAATTACGAGGGGCATAGACAGAGTGGATAGTCAGAGGCTTTTCCCCAGGGTAGAGGGGTCAATTACTAGGGGGCATAGGTTTAAGGTGAGAGGGGCGAGGTTTAGAGTAGATGTACGAGGCAAGTTTTTTACGCAGAGGGTAGTGGGTGCCTGGAACTCGCTACCGGAGGAGGTAGTGGAAGCAGGGACGATGGGGACATTTAAGGGGCATCTTGACAAATATATGAATAGGATGGGAATAGAAGGATACGGACCCAGGAAGTGTAGAAGATTGTAGTTTAGTGGGGCAGCATGGTCGGCACGGGCTTGGAGGGCCAAAGGGCCTGTTGCTGTGCTGTACATTTCTTTGTTCTTTGTTCTTTGATTTCTGTTTAATTTCCAATGCCTGCCGATTTTCCTGCCAAAGGCATTTTTTAGAGAGATTGAAGGAATGATTACCTCGTTCATATGGAGAGGGAAGGTGGCCAGAGTTAGAAAGGTGCTGCTACAGAGGAGAAGGCAGGCTGGAGGTTTGGGTCTTCTGAACCTGATGTATTATTACTCGGCGGTGAACGTGGAGAAGGTGCAGAGCTGGGTAAGAGGGGTTGACTCCCAATGGGTCAGAATGGAGGAGAGTTTGTGTCGGGGGTCGGGATTGAAAGCACGAGCAACAGCGCCGCTCCCGATGGCCCCGGGAAATACTCAGGGAATCCGGTAATAATAGCTTCATTGAGAATTTGGAGGCAGTTTTGCCAACAGTTCGGGTTGGGGGCAGGTTCAAGGGAAATGCCGATTCGGGGGAACCACAGATTTGAGCCAGTGAAGTGGGACGGAAATTTTCGGAAAAGGAAGAAGGGGATTAAAACACTAAAAGATTTGTTTCTTGGGGGTCGGTTTGCAGGATTGAAGAAGCTGGGAGCGAAGTATGGGCTGGAGCAGGGGGAAGTATTTAAATAAGGCAGGTTCGAGATTTTACCAGGAAGGAGATACAGTGTTTCCTGGTGGAGCCGGCCTCCACATTGCTGGAAGAGGTGCTGATGACAGGGGGACTGGAGAAGGGGGTAGTGTCGGCATTATGGAAGAGGAGAAGGCACCACTGGAAGGGATCAAAGCAAAGTGGGAGGAAGAGTTGGGAGAGGGTATGGAGGAGGGGTTCTGGTGTGAGGTGCTCCAGAGAGTGAACGCCTCCACCTCGTGCCCGAGGTTGGGGCTGACACAGCACAAGGTGGTATATAGAGCATGCCTTACAAGGGCGAGGATGAGCCAGCTCTTTGAGGGGGTAGAAGATGTGTGTGAACGTTGCGGGGGGGAAGGGGGGCCCCGCACATAATGTTCATATGTTTTGGTCCTGTCCAAAGCTGGAGAATTACTGGAAGGAGGTTTATAGGGTAATTTCTAAAGTGGTGCACTCGAAACTGGACCCGGGCCCTCAGGAGGACATATTTGGGGTGTCGGACCAGCCAGGGTTGGAAATGGGTGCGGAGGCAGATGTTGTAGCCTTTGTCTCGTTGATCGCCCGAAGGCAAATTCTGTTGGGATGGAGAGCAACCTCTCCACCCTGTGCCCTGGCGTGGCGGTGGTTCCTGCTAGAATTCTTAACTCTTGAGAAGGTTAAGTTTGAACTGAGGGAAAGGATAGAGGGGTTCTACAATTCATGGGCATTATTCATTCTGCACTTTCAAGAATTGAATAACATCGAACATTAGTCGGGGTTTGGTGGGGGGTGGGGGGGGGGGGGGGGGATACCGTCTGTGTTAATGGTGACTCTGGGTGATTCCTGATTCCTTTTTGTTATTTGTTCATGTCAACATGCGGGCAGTTGTTTGGGGGTTGGTGGCAGGATGGGATTGTTGTTGTTGATATGGGGAGTGACATTATATTCGTTACTACTTATTGTTTATTGTTGGTGGCTGGAAATTTGGGAGAAAATGTGAAAAAGGAGGAGAATAAAAATATTTAAAAAAAAAGAATCACATCAATCTGGCAGTCAAAAACGGAAAAAAATTGAAGGCGAGGCAAGATGACGAAACTAGGCAAAAAGGCAGTTTGTTATTTTCCTTTACAAAGTTTGAAGAACTGAACAGTGCACAAACTACACATTCATCCCCATCCAAAAGTATTTGTGAATTATCTGATGACCTAGACTTGCCGATTTCCGAAAATACCACATCGCCTGAAAAAGTCGAACAAGAAGTGGAATCTGAAATGACAATGGAACTAAAAGATCTTGCTGATTCTGTTATTTAAGTGAGAGAAGAAACCTCCCCTGAAGACATTGGCTTTGTGGCCAAAATCCGTTCCACTGGGTTTGATAGAATATTTCCTGCTAAATGAATGAGAAAACATACATAATATGGAAATTTTGGGAAAAGTATTTGAGGTTTGAGGCCGAAAACAGGTCAGAAGTCCTCATAAGTCGCATTTTCTGAGCGTTAGGGGTCAGGGTTTAGAAATCACCAAAGTATATTATGGAGATATCCTGATCTATAACTGTTTATTGATTTTGGTTACGATGAGCACAAGTACCTGTCTTTCAGGTGTTATTCAATCGAGTTCTTAGAATCAAAATCAAGCTTTATTCCACAAATTTAGTTCACATTTCCATAAACACACACAGTAAGCATTTTTATCAGCTACAAACATAAAGACCCAAGACAGCTACAGTAATCTATGTATCACCCTTAATTAATTCCCCTTTAACTGTTCCAATTCAATAACAAATTCCAAGTAAAACCAGAAACCCCTTTTCAAAGGTGAGGCCTAACACATGGCACTCTTACTGGTATAAGACTTGTTATTGATACTCTTGTTCCCATTTCAAAACCGCAGGTTTGAATTCCTTCCAGAAAGCAATTATCTCTTTTAAGTTATCAAGTAGTCTGGAAACAGCCTTTAAAATGAAGATAGAGAAACACTTCTTTCAACCTATGCAGTTCAAGCCAGCTCCAAACTCAAAGCGAAAGTAAAAACTCACCGAGTCACAGCCCAGCTCCACCCACACAATGACATCACTGAAGCCATGTGATAAGGCAAAAACATTTCTTAAAGTGACACTCCCATGACACTGAGGATGAAGAGAAATGGGATGGTGGAAATTAGAAATTGGTAAATTATTTTTTCAGAAGCCTTTAAGGCAGTCTACTGTTATGTTTGTAAATTATCCCCTAACCCTAGTAAAGGAAAATGAGCATTCATTGACAGGTACTCTAATTGGAGAAATAATGCTGATCGTGAAACTGTCAAAACTCACATTAAAGTTATGTGTGCATTTGTTCAAAGATTTGATTCTGTGTTATTGGTTACTCGCTCAGTCTGAAAAGGAGTGTTCTTGGAGGAAATTTGTTGTTGTTCAATGTTTTCAAGCGATGTGGAATCTCCAGAAATTGGCGAGTCCGAGTTATCAGATAATTCATCTATACTTCTGGATGAGGGTGAATGTGCCATTTGTAAAGCTGCTATCTTCTTTGGGACTAAGAGAGAATGCATGTTGAGTCTTCAGTATCAAATCGAAGAGGTAATATTTTTTAGCCTGTCTTGAATATCTCAGTGAATTTTGAAAGTATTTTTATTCCATTTTTAGCATTTTAACATTTTAAAATACAGCACAAAAAAATAAAGCAGCAAAAAAAAAACCCACACCGCCCTCCAACACATCAATAACTCAAACCAAATGCCCCCCTCCCCACCGCACTCCGTCCACCTGCCTTCCCCCGCAACCCCCCAGTCCACCCATAGCAGCTGACAGTCACCAATTCTTTAAAGTGTAATGTAAACAAACCCCATCTCATGCGGAACCCCTCACTTGACCTTCTCCAAATACAGGAACTCGATCAAGTCCGCAAGCCATACTGAGGCACAGGGTGGAGAAGCTGACGTCAACCCCAACAGGGTGCCTGGGAGCAATCAGCGAGGCAAAGGCTAGAAAGTCTTCCTCCACTTCCGTCTGCAGCTCCGGGAAGTCCATCACCCTGAATATGGTCCCCAGGGGACTGGGCTCCAAGTCTACGTGCAGGATCGCCGACATGGTGCTGAAAAATGACCTTCAGAGTTTCTCCAACTTCGGGCAGAACCGGAACACCTGTACATGATTGGCTGGAGCCCTACCACATTTTTCATAAATGTCCTACCCCGCCTCAAACAACCGGCTCATCCTCAACTTCATCAGGTTTTCTCTGTGTGTTACCTTTTGCTGTATCAACCTCAGCCTTGTACGTGAGGTGGAAGCATTCACCCTCCACAACACCTCACACCACTCACACCACAATCCCTCCTCCAGCACCATCGCCAGCTCCTCTTCCCACTTGGTCATAAACTCATCTAACTGGGCCCTATCCTTCTCCAAAATCCTCCCATAGATCGCTGACATGACACACCTCTCCAACCGCAGCACTGACAGCACCCCATCCAACAATGAGGAGGACGGAGCCACCAGAAAAGTCGGAAAAACCTTCCTTGCAAATTCCCGCACCTGCGTATACCTGAAAAGCTCCCCAACGGAATCCCAAACATCTCCCCCAACTCCTCCAATTTCGCAAACTGCCGTTCCGGAATTAAGTCCTTATTTCCATCACCGCTGGCTCATCCCAAGCCCGAAGCCTAGGATCCAGCCTCACTGGCTAGAACCGATGATTCCCTTGATCGGCATCTGCTTCGACCCACCCCTAACCTAAAGTGCTGTCGAAAGTTCCTCTATATCTTCAGCGTGACCACCACAACTGGATTCTCCGAACATTTTCCTGGGGCAAAAAGGAGTGGCGCTGTTTCCAGCGTACATAACCCATTCCCCCTACAAGAGCCTGCCTCCATCCTCACCCACTTTGCCCCCGGCTCCCTGCTCCAACCCCGCACCTTCTCCGCATTTGCCACCCGATATTAATACAACAGATTTGGAAGGGCCAGCCCAATGACTGCCGCCCTCTCTGAAGCACCCTCATCCTGAATCCTTGCTATTTTACCTGCCAAAACAAACAGCAAAATCACCCGTTCCACCACTACACAAAACTCTTTTGGCAAAAAGACCGTAGGCACTGAAATAAAAATAAAAACCGTGGCAAGATGTGCATCTTTACCATCTGTACTTTGCCTTCCAATGAACATAGAACATAGAAAATACAGCACAGAACAGGCCCTTCGGCCCACGATGTTGTGCCGAACCTTTGTCCTAGATTAATCATAGATTATCATTGAATTTACAGTGCAGAAGGAGGCCATTCGGCCCTTTGAGTCTGCACCGGCTCTTGGAAAGAGCACCATACCCAAACTCAACACCTCCACCCAACACCAAGGGCAATTTGGACATTAAGGGCAATTAATCATTGGCCAATTCACCTAACCCGCACATCTTTGGACTGTGGGAGGAAACCGGAGCACCCGGAGGAAACCCACGCAGACACGGGAGGACGTGCAGACTCCGCACAGACAATGACCCAAGCCGGAATCGAACCTGGGACCATGGAGCTGTGAAGCAATTGCGCTATCCACAATGCTATCATGCTGCCCTTAAGAACAAATAAATCTACACTATATCATTTTACCGTCATCCATGTACCTATCCAATAGCTGCTTGAAGGTCCCTAATGTTTCCGACTCAACTACTTCCACAGGCAGTGCATTCCATGCCCCCACTATCTGGGTAAAGAACCTACCTCTGATATCCCTCCTATATCTTCCACCTTTCACCTTAAATTTATGTCCCCTTGTAATGGTGTGTTCCACCCGGGGAAAAAGTCTCTGACTGTCTACTCTATCTATTCCCCTGATCATCTTATAAACCTCTATCAAGTCGCCCCTCATCCTTCTCCGCTCTAATGAGAAAAGGCCTAGCACCCTCAACCTTTCCTCGTAAGACCTACTCTCCATTCCAGGCAACATCCTGGTAAATCTTCTTTGCACCTTTTCCAGAGCTTCCACATCCTTCCTAAAATGAGGCGACCAGAACTGTACACAGTACTCCAAATGTGGCCTTACCAAAGTTTTGTACAGCTGCATCATCACCTCACGGCTCTTAAATTCAATCCCTCTGTTAATGAACGCGAGCACACCATAGGCCTTCTTCACAGCTCTATCCACTTACAATGACAGAGGGAGGCTGTCCCATCTCAACAAATCCACCTTGACCCGACACACCAAATTCAATTTATGAAGCTGGGCCCAGTCCTGACCCACCTGCAGAAAAAACTAAATCCAAACTCAGTTCATTGCCAGTCCTTCAGCCTTCCTGAAGGACTCCGCCTTCTCCGCCGTCTCAAAATAATAGTCCTTGAAGTTATGCGTTACTCTCAACTTTGCTGGGTCGACCATCCAAACTACACATTACTCTTATACAAAGTCCTGTTGAAGGCTGTTCGCCATCTTGCCAGCTCCATCACTAGGTCTTGGTATATACGAATAGCACTGCCTTCCTACCTCACCTCTTGATTCTGCTTCGCCCATTTCAGCACCTTCTCCTTCACCTGGTAGCTATGAAAGCAGACTGTTACAACTCTTGATGGTACATTCGCTATTGGCTTTGACCGGAGAGACAGGTGAGCCCTATCCAACTCAAAGAGGGAGGCATCTTTCTCCCCCAACAATCTGCAGAACATCTCTGTAAAGTACTCTGACAGCCTCCGGCCCTCGAGCCCCTCAGGCTGTCCCACAATCTGCACATTCTGCCGCTGTGACCTGATCTCCAGGTCCTCCACTTTGGCTCTCAGCCCTCTGTTGCTCTCCTCCACCCTCTGCAGCTCCTCTTCCAGCGAGGTAAACTCGTCACTGTGCCACGACAATGCCTCCTCCACCCCCGTTCAACATCTTGCCTGCATACATAGCTGCATCAAATTCAGAAAATCCACTTGTGAAAGATGAAGCAAAATCCTTAGAGAAATTTGAAAAGTATGACATTGCTGTTTACTTGAAAGAATTAATGCCATCAGCAAATGCTGCAAAATGTTGATACAACTTTATCAGATGCTGCACAATTGTTAGCCTCAGTCTGATATAGTGGCTGTAGCCGGTTACATGCTGCTTCTTCTAACCACTCTTGCTCTCAAGACTGGCCTTCAAAAATTCTCGAGGACAAAGAACGGAATTCTGCCAGGCAAAGCCACTTGATATTGGACATGGACTCACTGGGCACTCCACTCACGTGAATTTATGGCAAACATTTCTTTGATTTTGAGAGAAAGTAAGAAAGTTAACTTTTATTTGTGAAACTGAGTGAGACTCTGAAATATACTGAATGGCAGGGTATGCATCTTGTTGATTGGAGTATTTACTCCTGCACTGGACTGCCTAATTCTGTCCTGCACTGGTTTGTGCTGCAGTGATGTCATGTGTTGATTTTTCCATCTCATTGTTCATCAGCAAGTTCATGTTTGCTCGCCTTAAAACTCACATCACAAAATTGACCACCTTAACTGTCATTCTGACGAGAGGGAAGCTCTGATTTCAATTCAGCCAGTATTCATACAGGAATGTCCTGACAAGTTAGAAAGCAATGATCAATTTGTGTAGTTTTGTGGCTTCTGCCTTTGCGTTCTGTGCGGTGAGTTTGAGTGGAGTCAGGACGGCATGAGGTTGAAGGAGGCCGGTTTGGGGGGGGGGCGGGGGAGGACTGCAAATCAGTCTCTGGGATAAGCACCTGAAGAAACAAAAATACACCCAAGGCTGCAGAGAAAGGGTAGTGGATTGAAACTAGCTAAGTTGCTCATGTAAAGAACCAGCACAACTGAATGGATTCAGAGGAATGGATTCCTCTTGCTATAAACCCTCTATGATTCTATGTTTTACCTCTGGGGCCTGAGTTCAATGTCAGCCCAGACTGGTGGGATGGCAGTGCACCCAAAGACCTATGGGACAGGTGTTTGTTCATGTTCATTAGCTTCCAAATGACTACAGGCCCACCCCAGAAAACCCTCAAGTTTGGCACAATTTGACAAGTCAGATGAATGGCTGATGTGGGAAGAGGAAAGAATTCACATTAATGCAGTTAAAAGTACCTTTCTAAGGTTAAGGATAAAACATGTTAAGTAAGAGTAACGGGACATTTAGTTGTGTTATAGCTCATCTAGAAGAACTCCATGCCAACTAAAGTGATATAGAGCATCTGATGTAAAGAAGATCCCAAAGTGCTTAACAGATAATCCTTGAGAAAAGAGACCTGCATACAGCGGTGAGGAGGTGTGCCAAACAAATATTGGCACAAGAGGTTTTCAGAAATGTTTAAAGAAAAAAATAGCAGATGAGCTTGGTGAGAGAATACCAGAGAGTTGGATCCAGGGGGGGTGATGGCTTTACAGTCACAAGTTTAAGTACTCCAGGGAGATAGAAAAGAAATGAAAGTCAGAGGAGTCAATTGCTTTTCCGGGGGAATTGGGTTGTAAGTGATTGCAAAGATCTTTGTGAAGATAAATATTTATACAGTTAGTTAAATTCAAGTGACATGAAGGAATGGGGTATTGAGCTCCATACAGTTTAGATCAGAAAAGCCTCTATCCATTATCAGACAAATAAGGCTAAAATCAGATTAAAACTGATTTGGTGGAATTAAATCACACTATGTAATACTGGCAGAAGAAGATCGCCCAAATTGACTCAATTATGCATCCTACATCTGTGAACAAGATTGAATCAATGCATTAAATACCTAAAACACAGTTTTTGCTTGACAAGTTAAATAGCACAAAAGACTTTGGGCGGCATTCCTTGGTCCGCCTGCCACGTCTTTCTCAGCCGCGCATCGTTCGCTGGCGGCAGGATTCTATCTTCTCGCCGATTGTCAATGGGATTTCTCTTGTAATCCCCCACGCCGCCGTGAAACTTTGTGGCTTTGCTGCACTGCCAACAGGAATATTGAATCACAACAATTGGAGAATTCCAGCCTTTAGCTGTGCTCATCCAGTCATCTATATTCTCCATTTTATGCTTGAAATGAAAGCAGTCACGAAGGGCTGAATTTTCACCATGGAAAAGGAGCTGGGCCTCTTCCTGGGTCCTGAAAAAACCCCAGGGTCGGGTAGAGGGTAGGTGGGGAGGAGTGGGAACAGTAACTGATCTTGAATTCTGACTGGGGACCTAGTTGAAATGGAGAAAGGTTCCTGGTCGAAATAAAGGTAATGGGGATGCTCTTGAAGTTGAAGGTCAATCAAAGGTTGACCAGTTTCAGAGGAGCACCTGACTGCAGTAAATGCTAAGTGACTGAGAGGGCACTTCAACAAAAAGGTGCCTCCCCACCTCGCTTCTTTTTTGAAAATGTAAACATAAAATACATAAAAGCAGCCAGGTCACAGTGGTATTGTGGGATTTGGGTTGCCCATTTATAGGTGACCTTGAGCTGCAACCCCGCCCAAGCCAGGTGCAGAAGGTGTCTAGGCCTGTCAGAAAAACTGCCCTCGAACGCCATCCGCCACCCCAGTCTGGTGCCCTCCTCCAGGCAGTTAACTTGCCCCTGATGTGTGAGGAAACTAGAGGCTTATTGGAAAATTCTAATTGACCTCCTTCGTCCTGAATTAGTCTATTAATGAGCCCAATTGCCTTCCTCATGGCAGTGGACAATCTTGCCTCGCCCTGACACGCTGGCCAGCTTCATCATTTTCGGGCCCATCAATCTCTGTTCCAACCTTGGTGATACCCAAATGTTTATACCTATGTTTGTGCATTCATTTGGTAACATTAATGGTGCATGAATATAACCATCCCCAAAACTCCCCACACGCCGCAGGATCAAAACTAATGAATGGGTGTTAACTTTCAGATCTGGGATTGATTTTCAGCAGTTTAGTCACCAACTAAAAATTCTAATCAACTCTTCCACTTACCTTCTGCTCAGCCTGTCGTAATGACATCTGTTGACAAGGCTGGATTAAGGCAGTGTGGAGAGTCAATATTCATCCATAATGGAATAGAACAGGAAACTGTGCAAAGGGTGACACAAATATTTTACCGCCGAGACACATCAGCAAGTCTCACTTTATTGGACACATGGTGGACGAAGAGAAGGGGGGGGGGGTGCACCAGGACCTGCTGAGATTCCAGCTAGCGGGAGGCCACCAGGACTTACTAAGGTTCCAGGCAGGGCCATCACTTGGCCTCCCCACAAGCAGAGCGTGCACGGGTGCCATACATGAAACTGCTGTCTCCTGCAACTACTTGCAACTAAAGGGCAACATTGGCAGTATGTAAAATATCGGGTGCAGTGAAGAAATGGTAGAAATGACAATGGGATTTGATTCAAATTTGACGTAAGCTCTGTCTAAGAAAGAGAAAATTGAAGGATGACCTGATAGACCTAGCAAAGACACGACTACTTGTTAAAGACCAAAATTAGTGGCCATAAATATGATAGTTTTAAAAACTCCCAATAGGGAATTCAGAACAAACGTCTTTGCCCAGTGGTAAGAATGTGGAATTCACTGCCACAAGGAGTCATTGAGATGAATAGCTTCGATGCCTTCAGAAGAATCTAGATAAACACATCGGGAGAAAGGAATAGACGTATAGGCTGATAGGGTTAGATGGAGTAGGGTAAGAAGAGACTTGTGTGGAGCATGGAGACCGGCATAGACCAGTTGGGCCAAATGGCCTCGCTGTGTAAACATTTTATGCAACTTTGTCATTCTGAGTATCAGCAAAGAGGTTTGGAAAATTTCAGGCATTTTGTGGTTCACAGCTATACCATTAGGTCACAGCTCTCTGTTTCAACGTGATGGTGAATGCATTCAAATCTGCTTTAGCATGTATGAGGAGAGGATTATGTGGCACTCCTAGTGTTGAGGATGCATGAAGGGAAGCACGTATGCAGCAACGTATGACAGGCAATGACAGAAAAAAACAGCACATGGACTGCAAGGACTGGCGGTTTGTTACGCGTAGAGCCACATAGTTTCACGGGAGCACCCAAGGTCATCAGCACAGGAATTTCTGACTTCATTTTATAGCTGGAGCTTAGATTTGAGGCTGTCCTTGTTGTTGGAAGCCAAGTGGCAGGCAGGAGACAGCCGGGCTGTCAGGAAGTAAAATTCACTTTATGGCGAGGGATCTATAAGACAAAGTTGCTTTGACAGCTGGAGCAACATGTTTAAAATGTTAATGGATTCAGCTTTGACAGACGATTATGTAACTTCTGGTTGTGGCTTGGTGCAAAAAACAGCCTGTGGGGAAATGCAAAGGAAGCCAGCTGTGCCAAGCCATTATCGCATTGTCTATCAAAGCATGAAGACTGCTAGCATTAAGTTTGCTTAACTGTATCCAAAGTAATGACTTTCAATCAAGAGTTTCCATGGACTAAATATTACGGTTTTATTTTCATCTCTTTAGTTCTGACAAGGAAACACCAGGTGCTGATATATTCTGCGTGTAACAACTCATACGGAAAGGTACATCTTGAGATTGTAAACCATGCACTGAGGAAAGAGAAGGTTCCAATAATCTATCTGAAAGAACAGTTGCATTCCAGGAAACTGCAAATAGCAGCTTTACAGAAATAATGCATTAATTTTCTGTGCACAGATTCCCATTCTTTTTTCTCATTTCAATCTTTTACTGTTGGTCTCCATCTTTTCACTTCTCTGTGTTTTGGCTGTGTGGTGAGCCACGTATGGCTGTTGTATATACTATTGTATTTACTCACTGTTACTGTTGTTGTGTTGATGTTGTTGTTAGCTCCGCCCCTCTGAGAAGGTATATAACCCATCGATCCGGGACAGCCTCTCAGTGCGGGAGAAGCTACTGGTGGGCACATTCCAGCTGATTAAAACCACAGTTCTTGTTAACTACCGTTTCGACTGGATTGATTGGTATCAATTTAATCAGCTAGAATTTTTTTTAACATGAAAGCAGTTTTAAAACCAGAACGCCTCGATCGTGACCCGCAGGCGCTGGAGGCTACGGCAATATTTGAGCATTGGCTCAATTGCTTTGAGGCCTACCTCAGCTCCTTCGCCGCCGAGGTCTCCCCGGAAATTAAACAGCGTCTCCTCAACACCCGGGTGAGCCACAGGATTTTCCAGCTCATCACAGACGCTGACTCATACACAGAGGCAGTGGAGCTGCTCAAACAACAGTTCGTGAGGCCGATGAACAAGGTACTCGCTCGACACCTCCTGACCACGCAGCGTCAGCACCAGGGTGAGTCACTGGCGGAAAACCTACATGAACTGAGAACACTCGTCCGCAGTTGTTACTGCAGGACTGTCACAGTGGTCAAGCACGCGGAGCTGATGGTCCGGGACACCTATGTGGCAGGTGTCCGGTCCAGCTACATCCGGCAGCGGCTTCTAGAATAGGGAGCCATCGACCTCGAGGTGACTGTGAAGCTGGCTACCTCGCTGGAAGTGGCCTTCCAGAGCATGGATGTCTTCCCATCCGACCACGCGGCATCCTCGGGGACGTCGGAGGCGCAGCCATCACCCGACCCAGGCGTGCCACATTCCTGCTCCGCGCGGCAGCCATCCAGCTCCGGAGGACCATGCTGTTACTTCTGCAGTCAGGGCCAGCACCCCAGGCAGCGTTGCCCGGCTCGCAACTCCACGTGTAACGAGTGTGGCAAGAAGGGGCACTACACCTAAGGTATGCCTAGCTAAGCCTAAAAATCAAAATCAAAAACCAAAAGCCTGTCAAGCCCAGTCTGAGACTCACAGACCCCACAGTGTGGCATCGTGCCTGCCCGAAGCGCCCTCTGCTGACGTGTCACTCGGCGTGTGCAATCCATGGGGGCATCCATTTTGTCCGACTTCGTCGACGCCGCCATTTTGCGACCAGAACGACACTCATCAACTCAGCTCCATTCAACTTGACCAGTCCCAGCCTTGCCATCTTCAAAGCTCGATGATGGCCATCAGCCTCAACGGGCAAGAGACATCCTGCCTCTTCGACTCCGGGAGCACAGATAGTTTCGTCCACCCGGACATGGTAAGGCGCTGTTCCCTCTGGGTCCTCCCCATCTCACAAGTCATATCCCTAGCTTCCAGATCACACTCCGTGCAGATCCGGGGGTACTGCACCGCCAACCTGGCAATACAGGGCATTGAATATGCCAATTTCAAACTCTACATCCTCCCCCATCTCTGCGTTCCTCTCCTACTGGGTTTAGACTTTCAGTGCAACCTCCGTAGTCTAACCCTGAAGTTCGGGGGACCCCTGCCCCTTCTCACCGCCTGTAGCTTCGCAACCCTGAAGGTCACCCCTCCCTCGCTCTTCGCGAAACTCACCCCAGACTGTAAGCCCGTCGACACCCAGAGCAGACGGTACAGTGCTTATGGCAAGGCCTTCGTCTGGTCAGAGGTCCAGCGACTCCTGAGGAAAGGGATCATTGAGGCCAGTAGTACCCTGGAGAGCACACGTGGTGGTCGTCAGGACCGGGGAGAAACACTGGATGGTCATCGACTACAGTCAGACGGTCAACCGGTACATGCAGCTCAATGCGTAGCCCCGCCCGCGCATATCTGACATGGTCAATCAGATTGTGCAGTGTCGAGTCTTCTCTACGGTGGACTACCACCAGCTCCCTATCCGGCGGGAGGACCGCCAATACACTGCCTTTCAGGCAGATGGCCATCTCTTCCATTTCCTCAGGGTCCCCTTCGGCGTCACCAATGGGGTTTCGGTCTTCCAACGAACAATGGACCGAATGGTCGACCAGTACGGGCTGCGGGCCACATTCCCGTACTTGCATAATGTTACCATCTGCGGCCATGACCTGCAGGACCACGCTGCCAACCTAAAAAGATTCCTCCGCACCGCCCAACTCCTTAATTTGACATATAAGGAGAAATGTGTTTTCCGCACAACCCGGCTAGCCATCCTCGGCTATGTCATGGAAAATGGAGTCCTAGGGCCTGACCCCGAACGCATCTGCCCCCTCCTGAAACTCTCCCTCCCCCACTGCCCCATGGCCCTGAAAAGGTGCTTGGGGTTCTTCTCCTACTATGGCCAGTGAGTCCCCAACTACGCGGACAAAGCCCATCCACTCATTAAGTCCACCACATTTCCCCTGACGGCTGAGGCCCGCCTGGCCTTCAACCGCATCAGATCCGAAATTGCCAAGGCCACGATGCACGCCGTGGATGAATCCATCCCGTTTCAGGTGGAAAGCGATGCATCTGACTTTGCCGTGGCAGCGACTCTTAACCAGGCAGGGAGGCCTGTCGCCTTTTTTTCCCGTACCTTCCATGCCTCCGAAATTCGAGACACCTCTGTTGAAAAGGAGGCGCAAGCCATTGTGGAAGCTGTGCAGCACTGGAGGCATTACCTGGCCGGAAGGAGAATTAATCTCCTCACAGACCAACGGTCGGTTGCCTTCACGTTCAATAACACGCAGCGGGGCAAAATTAAAAATGATAAGATTTTGCGGTGGAGGATCGAGCACTCCACCTATAACTACGACATCTTGTATCGTCCTGGGAAGCTCAATGAGCCCCCAGATGCACTGTCCCGTGGCACCTGCGCCAACGCGCAGGCTGACCGGATATGGGCTATCCACAACGACCTCTGTCACCCGGGGGTCAACCGGCTTCTCCACTTTGTCAAGGCCCGCAACGGTCAAGGCCATAACCAGGGACTGCCAAGTCTGTGCGAAGTGCAAGCCACACTTCTATCGGCCAGACAAGGCCCACCTGGTGAAGGCCTTCCGCCCTTTTGAACGCTTCAGTATGGATTTCAAAGGGCCACTCCTTTCCACTGATCGTAACGTGTACTTCCTCAACGTTGTTGATGAGTACTCACATTTTCCTTTCGCCTTCCCATGCCCTGACATGACCTCTGCCACAGTCATCAAGGCCCTGCGCAGCATCTTCACCCTGTTTGGTTTCCCCACTTATATTCACAGCGATCGGGGATCCTCATTCACGAGCGATGAGCTGCGTCAGTACCTGCTCAATAAGGGCATCGCCTCGAGTTGGACTACCAGCTACAACCCCAGGGGAAACGGGCAGGTGGAGAGGGAGAATGCTACGGTTTGGAAGGCTGTCCTTCTGGCCCTATGGTCTAGAAGTCTCCCTGTCGCCCGCTGGCAGGAGGTCCTCCCTGACGCGCTCCACTCCATCCGGTCACTGTTGTGTACTGCCATGAGACCCCTCACGACCTTCTAGCTGTCTTTCCCAGGACGTCGATCTCCGGGATCTCGCTTCCTACCTGGCTCACGATTCCTGAGCCGGTACTCCTCCGGAAGCACGTGAGGAGCCATAAGGCCGACCCCTTGGTCGCGAGGGTTCACCTCCTCCATGCGAACCCTCAGTATGCATATGTGACACACCGCGACGGGCGGCAGGACACAGTCTCCCTCAGGGACCTGGCCCCCGCGGGTACCCCTGCGCCCACCATCACCTCACCACTTCCTTCTACCTCCCCAGCTACCCCATCAACTCATCCGGAGTCCATTAGCACCGCCCCTGCGCCGTCACCCTGTCCGGGACCCTGTTGTGAGGACGACGTGCTGCCGGAGTCGAAGGTCTCGACGCCAGCGCCTACACTGCGACGTTCACAGCGGACAATACACCCTCCTGTGAGACTGAACCTGTGAGTCCACTTCACCCCCGCCGGACTTTTCTTTAACAGGGGGTGAATGTGGTGAGCCACGTATGGCTGTTGTATATATTATTGTATTTACTCACTGTTACTGTTGTTCTGTTGATGTTGTTGTTGGCTCCGCCTGTGGCTCCGCCCCTCTGAGAAGGTATATAACCCATCGATCCGGGACAGCCTCTCAGTGCGGGAGGAGCTACTGGTGGGCACGTTCCAGCTGATTAAAACCACAGTTCTTGTTAACTACCGTTTTGACTGGATTGATTGGTATCAGTCTGTAAATAAATCCAGAGCTTCGCCTGTGAAATGTGGTTGGATGGTGTGATATGTTCTGCCACCTAACGTGGCAAAGGATGTAATGCCCACCTATTCGTTATTAGCCACTTGTCCATGATTGGGGTTTGTGAGACTTGGGTTGCACCAAATAAGCACAGCAAGAAAATGAACCGATAGCTTTCAGTTTGTTGGGAACCTCCGTCTGCTTGTAGAAACTGTTCCCAAGCTTTGTACACAGTAAAGAGAGTGGGGATAAAAGTCTAAATTGGAACATCCATAATTCACCTTCCTTTCTGGTATCTCCTCACCTATTGCAGAGTGGCAAAACAAGTTGACTGGTTACTTTCTCAGAAATAATGGACTACTTACTCCAGGAGGGACATCGGACACTGGACGCAACCTCCTCCTCTCCCCTCCTCCCCAGCACAGAAAATAGAACAAGGTGTGTTTGGTTCGGTAATGAACAATTGTTCATTCTAAGGGTATTCAAACAACAGAATGGTTGACATGCCTCAAGGTTATTCTACACCATGTCTCCGAGAGAACTGATTCATTTATAGTGGGTGTCCTGCTCGTTGTACAGCTCGGTTCTCAAAAGAAAAATAATTGTTGTTGAAGATAATTGGTCATGAAAATTGATGTAGAAAAAAGAAATGGAGGATGAAAGGGAGTGAAGAGTTCGCAGCATCTCAGAAGTCACTGCAGGGAGGTCCATGGGTTTATGAGCCTGGAAAACCTCTTTCCTCAAGGTTTACTTTCAACGTTTCTCACATTTAAAAAAATAATTATTATTATTTCTCAGTTTATGCGGAAACCATTCATTTTTAAACAAAACACCAAGACTGAGTGTTTTATTGAATGGAACAATGAAAATATACTGCATCCCAGCCACACAGCTATCAAACGTTGTGTACACACTTATAAGATCATATGATGGAGGAGCAGAAGTTGGCCATTTGGCGCATTGAGTCTGCTCTGCCATTCAATGAGATCTTGACTGATCTAATATGATAATCCTCACTCAACTCCACTTTCCTGCCTTAGCGCCATAACCCTTGAATCCCTTGCTGATTGAAAATCTGTCCATCTCAGAATGGAACATATGTAACAACTCAGTCTCTACCGCCCTCTGCAGTAAATAATTCCATTTACTCTCTACCCTCTGAGAGAAGAAATTACTCCTCATCTCTGTCTTTAATGGATGACCGCTTATTCTGAGAGTTATGACCTCTGACCTAGACTCTCGTAACATGGTGAAACAATCGCTCAGCATTTACCCTGTCAAACACCCTGAGAATCCTCTATCTCAAATATGACCAACCACAAGCCATGGCATAAGGAGAAGGGAAGATTGCGAAACAGTACTACAGTGCGCAAGAAGGCAAACTATAAAACAGGTGCCCTGGAGACATGGTGGTAGCAATTAGTGTTAACTTAGTCAGTTCAATACTCAATAGATTTCTTTCAGAAAATAATATTTTGAGATGCAGAGAGGATTAATTTGAGACGTGGGCCTGGATTCTCCGATCCCGCGCCGGGTTGGAGAATCCCCGGGGGGCAGCAAGAATCGCACCACGCCGCCCCGATGCCGGCTCGCCGATTCTCCGGCGCCGATTCTCGGGTACCCGCGGGATCCGTGCAGGTTGGGGTCCGTTGAAAGCCCCCCCCCCCCCCGACAATTCTCCACGCATCGACAGGCCGAGTGCCCACGAAGTTCGGACGAGTCCCGCCGGCGTGGATCACGTATGGTCCCACACGGCGGGACCTGGAAGTTGTGTCTGCGGGGGCTGTCCTGGTCGGGGGCGGTGGGATCCGACCCCGGGTGGGGCCTTCACGGTGGCCTGGCCCGCAATCGGGTCCGACCGATCGGTGAGCGGGCTAGTTCCGTGGGGGCCTATGTTTCTCCGCGTCGGGCCCCTGTAGGGTTCCACCATATTGCCAGGGGGCGGTACGGAGACGGGAACCCATGCGCATGCGTGAACTCGCGCCAGCCGTACCGCGCATGCGCGAACTCACGCCGGCAGTAGCACGCCGGCTGGAGCAGCGGAGACCACTCCGGCGCCGACCTAGCACCCTAGGAAGGGGAGCATACCTGATAATCGAGGACCGTTGATGCCGGAGTGGTTCACACCTCTTTTCACGCCGCGGGATTGGAGAATGCCGGCCGTGATCTATAATGATGTATGACTTTGGAATCATGATTCCCAAAGCTAACCATCACTGAGATTTCCTTCCTGTCATGAACTGAATGGACCTAATGACCTCCTTCTATACCCAATGACCATTGAATCTATGTCTGCATGTTTTGTAGACTAATTAATAGAGAAAGATGGCTATTTTCAGTCAGAAATTCCACTGTTGCTGAATCACGCCATTGCCAAGGTGATTGAAAGTAAATTGGGTGGATTATGACCTTTAATTACATGGCAATTATTGTGATCCAGGAGCAAGAGCTCAGCAGACACTGTAGAAAGGGAACCAATGTTACAGGTTATCATAATAAGCAGTTCTTTTCTCAAGAGTTGTATTGGACCCGATCCTGCTATTTATTTACAGGTGGAACCTGTTGTGATATGAGGAAAGGAGGAAGGGATAAGGAAATTACAGGCTAGTCAGCCTAACCTCAATGGTGGGGAAAATACTGGAAGAAATTCTGAGAAACAACACTGCTGCCTCACAGCGCCAAGGACCCAGGTTCAATTCCGGCCCCTGTCTGTGTGGAGTTTGCACTTTCTCCCCGTGTCTGCATGGGTTTCCTCCCACAGTCCAAAGATGTGCAGGTTATGTGAATTGGCCATGCTAAATTGCCCCTTAATGTCCAGGGATGTGCAAGTTAGGTTCTGGGTTACAGGGATCGGGTGGGGTGCACAGGGGAGTGTAAATGGGTCGAGTGCTCATTCGAAGGGTTGGTGCAGACTCGATGGGACAGTGGACTCCTTCTGCGCTGTAGGGATTCTATGATTCTATGAATTAATTTGCATTTGGAGAGGCAGGGATCAAGAACAGTCAGCATGGTTTTGTTAAGGGGATGTCATGTCTGACCAACTTGATTGAATTTTTCGAAGAGGTGACCAAGTGTGTAGATGAGGGAAATGTATTTGACATAGTCTACTTGGACTTCAGCAAGGCTTTTGATGAGGTTCTGCATGGGAAACTGATAGTGAAGGTAAGAACCCATGGGATCCAAGGAAATTTGGCAAATCAGATCCAAAATTGGCTAAGTGACAGTAATAGAGGGTGATGGTCGAGGGATGTTTTTCTGCCTGGAAACATGTGTCAAGTGGGGTTCCGCAGGGATCAGTGTTGCAGCCCTTGCTGTTTGTGGTTTATATAAATGATTTAGATATCAATGTCGGAGGGCTGATCAGTAAATTTGTGGATAATACGAAAATTGGTGGCGTGATAAATAATGAGGAGGATGGCCTTAGATTGTCGGAGGATATAGCCGGGCTGGTTGATTGGGCTGATCAGTTGTAAATAGAATTCAATCTGGATAAGTTTGGGGTGATGCACTTGGGCAGGACGAACAAAGCATGATAAACGCCAGCACTCTGGGAAGCACCATGGATCAGAGGGAGCTTGGTGTTCATGTACACATCCCTTAAGATAGCAGAGCAAGTGGATACAGTGGTAAAGAAGGCATATGGTATACTGCCTTTATTAGCCGAGGCATACAGTTTAAGAGCAGGGATGTTCTGCTGGAACTGTATAAAGTATTGGTTAGGTCACAGTTAGAGCATTGTGTGCAGTTCTGGAATCCACATTATGGGGACAGATGTGATAGACTGGAAAGGATGCTTAGGAGATTTACAGTGGATGTTGCCTGGGCTGGAGAGTTTTAACTATGAAGAGAGATTGAATAGACTTGGGTTGATTTCCATGGAGCAGAGGAGGCTGAGGGGGACATAATTGAGTTGTATGAAATTATGAGGGGAATAGATAGTGGAGTCAAGAAGAACATTTTCCCCCTGGTGAAGCTATCAATGACCAGGGAGCATAGATTTGAGGTAAGGTGCAGGAGGTTTCGAAGGGATGTGTGGAAAACTTTTTTACCCAGAGGGTGGTGGGCATTTGGAACTCGCTGTCTGAAAGGGTGGTGAAGGCAGAGGCCCTCATAACATTTAAGAGGTATTTAGATGTGCACTTGTGATCCCAAGGCATCCAAGGCTCTGGGCCAAGCTCTGGAAAATGAGATTAGAATTGCTAGGTTGTTTTTGACTGGCACAGATACGACGGGCTGAAGGGCCTTTTCTGTGCTGTATGGCATACCTGTACCCTTTAGAGATCATGGCCGGAATTCTCTGGCCGTTTGCTGGTGGTGGGATTGCCGGGTTCCGCCTTCAGCACACTCACAGCCGTAGGTTTCCTGGCAGCATGGAGTGGCTTCAATGGGAATTCCCATTGACAGTGGCTGGAGCAAAGAATCCTGACATCAGCGAATGATGCAACGCCTACCGCCGTCAAGAAACACGTGGCTGGGAGATTGGAGAATCTCACCCTATATTTTAAACTGCTGTCGATCACAACCACCTTCACAGGATGTGAATTATTGGTCCCATAACTGCAGTATACTGCAGCAGGTGGCAGGATTTAGACATGTATACTATGCCTCTCAGTATTATTTATAGACAGTCTTATCTTCAAATAAAGAACACACATTATTGTTTACCAATCCTTGTTGTACGATTGGTATGTCAAAGAGAAGAATGTATCAGAAATCATTCACTTCAAAGCAAAACATGACTGTCTTGTTTCAGATAATGTGTGATGTTCCATTGAATATAGAAGTGAAGAAGCAGCATTTTTAATGTGATGTGTCACTCTACATACATCTTGTGTTATGTGAACTGGGTAGTATTTTCTGCTGCACTAAACTGCAAGAAGGAAAAAGGACTGAGACTTCCTGAGAGATGGAAGTTCCTGTGACCGGGATTCGAGTCTCGTCCCCATGATGGCCCCTGCAGTGTCCAAGCACAAGGCACTGCACAGCCACAAAATACCTGAAGCCCACTCTCGGGGTTCCTGGATGTTGCCTCCAATCATGGAGCTTGGAGATCAAGGTCAACCCATCAGGGGGAGCTGCTGTGAAAGACTACTCATCTAAGCCCACTGTTTAAGTGTGTGAACTCTCCCTGGTTAGGAAATCTACAGAGCAGCCAACACTTGCTTTGTGGATAAATAGTGAGTAAAATCCACACGTGTACTGCCAGTATTGACAGACAGAAGGCAAGTGGCAGATATTACCCTATATTTTCCTCATGAAATAGCTTTTACTTCACAGTTGACCCTCTGGCATCAAAATCTCAAAGATACTCAGCAGGCTGTGGGATGACGCTCTGGCTGCGTTCAGTGACAGTCAACTCTTATTCTCCCATCAACCCTTCCTTTCTCAACCGATGAAATGTAACTCGAGCTGTGCTTCCTGTTCTTTAGCATTGAAGAACCGCATTGTGGCTGTTTCGGGTCTGTTTTGTGCTTCAGTCGATGGTGACATGGAACGATCTGCTGAATTTCATTATTATGAGGCCCCAGCTTGCTGCGTCTGTGGTTGTATTATATCTGGATAAGGAGGAGTAAGCATGCACATTGCATATGGTGCAGCAGTCAATGCTTTACAACTATTGAAGTATATTTTCACAAAATATGTAATTATAATCGCTCAAGACAGCAGCTTAGTCCTCTCCACCAGCTAACAGGGCTTCTCAGCTGATGATAGTCGCTTTGAAAGGGGCGAGCGGCTGCTTCTGCAGAGTTCCTCCGCCCACCTTCATTCTGTGCCCACTGCTGAAAGCAACCTTCTCCTCGAAGAGGAGAATAAATATGTGTCGAAGCATTAAATATTTGCTGTTCATCTTCTGCAGCAGAGCAGTTTGCTGACCTCGTGCACAGTTTATCCGAATGCCAAGTACCTACAGGAAATGTATGAGAATATGTTGAAAGGTGAGCACATTGTAATTATCAGCTGTCAGTGTGAATAATTAGAGGCAGCTCACTGTCCTAGGCTTTTGATCTTGCTGTTTTGCTTTTCAACCATTATCATTACTTCCCTTTCTGCTGCATTTGCAGGATCAGCCCAGGTTACACACAGCAAGATACTAACTGACATCTGCAAATTATTCTGATTGTCACCAGCGGCTGCCCATGTCGTCTAATTTTATTAACTCTGATTTCTCACTTGGACCAATTCGTAATTTAAGATGCAATACAAACTTTAACCCTTTTTTGCTTTGGATTCCCATGCCTCATTTTAGCCCCTGAACACTGGTGGTTTATTCTTCCAGGTTAGGTCAAAAAGAATCAATCTGACTTCCAGACATAAATCCAACAACCCTGCTTGATGCCTTCTGTGCTATCCCTCAACAAACAAGGAGGACAGGGTAACAAGTGCTTGGGGACACCATCACCTCCAAGTACCCCTCCCGACTTACATACTATTGTGAATTTGAAAGAGATTGCCGTTCCTTCATAGTAACTATGTCAAAAGTCCTCGAACTCCCTTCCTAGAACCACCTTCTTAAAGGCAACCAAGGATGGTCAATCAATACTGACCTTGCCAGCCATGCTCATATCATGCAAACCTGCAAGTTGGTCAACAATTTGTCTTTAGAGTAATTGGGTCAACTCACGGCACGTTTGGTGCTGTGACCCAAGGAGCTGTTTTATCCCTTTGAAGCCCAGGACTAAATCATAGCAATAGCTTTGAAAATTGCTAAAGCCTTCAATATGGGGCAGCATCATTGCCACAGTGATATTAGCCTCTTGTGATCTTTCTTTGAATTGTACGTGAGTGTGACTTTAGATGTAAACATTGGATTATAATAAGTGGACTTTTGGCATTTCATTGCAACATCTCTTGATGGAGTGATCCCACTGGAATCGAGTAATCAAGTGAGCTGGAAGATGTTGATACTTCACTCAAATTCATCAGCAGAATGCCTATAATCTCTATTTTATATATAGGCCTTGCTCAGGCTGCAGGTAAAGCAATCCCTTGATGTCAGACAGCAATTCCTCTCAAACCCAACTACAACCATTGGTGAAAATAATTTCTATTTGTCAGTCAATATGAAGTTCAGAAGGACATGCAGTGTCTGCTTTCTAAAATTGACGAGATAGTGCAAATACCGCTGTGGTATGACAAATACCGATCAGGGTGGAGTTTGGGGAGTATAAGGAGCATGCCTGGGATGGCACAGTGATTAGCACTGCTGACTCACAGCGCCAGGGTCCCGGGTTCAATTCAGGCCTTGTGTGACTGTGTAGAGTTTGCACTTTCTCTCGTGCCTGTGTAGGTTTCCTTTGGGTGCTCTGGTTTCCTCCCACAGTCCAAAGATGTGCAGATCAGGTGGGTTAACTACTCTAAGTTGCCACTTCGTGTCCAAAAGATTAGATAGGGTTACTGGGTTACAGGGATAGCTTGGGGGTGTGGGCCAAGGTAGGAGGGTTGGTGCGGATTTGATGGGCTGAATGGCCTCCTTCTGCACTTTAGAAATTCTAATATACTAATTCTCAAAATTAATATGTTGCAACATTTGAACAGTGCTGTGTTTCAGGTTTTATGAAAAAGGGAGGAACTAAAACTGAGAAAAGAAGTGAAGGAGGCATAGAGCGAATGAGGGCAGGCGATACAGGAGCAGAATCAGACAGAAAGGGCAGATCAAGAAATATACATCTCTCATGAAATGGGTGAAATAGGAGTTTGCAAAGGAAAAGCCAGAAAGGACAGAAGCAAAATGTGACAGTGAGAAGGGATACATTGAGGTTGGAATGAGAAACCAGAGATTAAGATGTAAAGAAGAGGAGAGACAAAGTGTGGTGATTGTCTCATTAAGGGAAACACAGCAGAGTAAGGGTCACCTGGCCTGGGTGACCAATTGGGACTCAGAGTGGCAAATGACCCCAGGCGGAGTTCACTTAGGCAAGATGCATTCTGAACTCGCAGAAGAAATGGTGCTGCTCTTGTTGATCCTTGTAAGTAAATCCTTTGTTGTTCACTGCTGAACTGCCTGAAAGTGCATTATTACACCAAGATCGCAAAGAAACGTAGCACAGGAAAATTGTAGATGTGAGTGAAATGGTGGAGCAAGATGTGTAAGACTAAGAATTATATGGAACAAAATGGAGGTGTGGTAGCCAGCTCTCGCACTGTTAAACTCCACTCTGTGTTTCATCTTGCTATATAATATGATGCAGCACAGGATTAGCTAACTTTGTGATTGATAGGTGGGTGATAATCTGAGCTAACAATTTCCTGAAGTAAAAATAAGCACAGAAAAGTATTCAATTCTGACAACTGACTGGTGAAAAAGAACCAAGACATGATTTGCTCTTATTCTATTCCAGAATATCATTTTTTTTTACTGAATATTTAAATTCACCGAACTGGAAGATGATAATGGATCACTTTTTCACTTTTGTCACAAACTGTTAGTATTAAATGCCCCGAACACAAATAGGTTCACGGTAAAACTCTTCAACTCTACCTCAATGACATTCATAAACACCAGTGTGCATTCATCAACTTTTCACATCAACCAACCATTGAGATGTTAGCGTCAATCTTTTACCAAATTACAGACAGTTAAAGGCAGGAGATTCAAGACGGTGGGGGCATAGTGACTGAGAGCAAGATATGAGTAATAAAGTGTGTGAGAGGAGACGAGGCTGAATGATGGGTTATATAACTGGTGGAGATCACAATGACAAGGAGTGCTGAGGCTCGGCAGGAGTTTGAAGTTAATTCTTAAAGTCATAGGAATCCATTGGAACCTGGTAGGGATGGGAGTGATGAGGATGCAGGCCATGGTACAAATTAAAATGAGGGTTGCGTGTCTGGGTGACTTGTAGTTTGTGAATGATCCAGCGACAGTGAAGGATCAGCAATGTATTTCCAAGTCAAGTTTGTGTGTGGCTAGGGCAGTGGTTAGCACTGCTGCTTACGGCGCTGAGGACCCGGGTTCGATCTCGGCCCCGGGTCACTGTCCGTGTAGAGGTTTGCATAGTCTCCCTGCATCTGCGTGGGTTTCACCCCCACAACCCAAAATAATTGGGTACTTTAAATTTGAAAATAAATTTGGTGTTTGGCTTGGTGGGGAGGTTGCAGGTGGTGGTGTTCCCATACATCTCGTACCCTTGTCCTTCGAGGTGGTAGAGAGGTTTAGAAGCTGCTGTTGAAGAAGCCATGGTGAGTTGCTGCAGTGCATCTTGTCAACGGTACACACTGCTGACACTGTGCATTGATGGTGGAGTTTTTAAGGTGGTGAATTGGGTGATTTGTCCTGGATGGTATCAAGCTTCTTGAGTGTTGGAGCGGAATTCATCCAGGCAACTGGAGAGTATTCCATCATGACCCTTGTGTACTGAGCCTTGTAGATGTGCCTTGTAGATGGACAGGCTTTGGGGAGCCACGAGATGAGTTACTGGCTGCAGAATTCACAGCCTCTCACCTGCTTTTGTTGATTTTGACTGGATTGGATTTGTTTATTGTCACATGTACCAAGGTACAGTGAAACATATTTTTCTGCGAGCAGCTCAACTGATTATTAAGTACATGAAAAGAAAAGAAAATACATAATAGGGCAACACAAGGTACACAATGTAACTACATAGACACCAGCATCGGGTGAAGCATACAGGGGTGTCGTGTTAATCAGGTCAGTCCATAGAGGGCCGTTTGGGAGTCTGGTAACAGCAGGGAAGAAGCTATTTTTGAATCTGCGTGTTCTCAGACTTTTGTATCTTCTGCCCGATGGAAGAAGTTGGAAGAGTGAGCCAGGTGGGAGGGGTCTTTGATTATGCTGCGCGCTTTCCCCAGGCAGCGGGAGGTGTAGACGGATTCAATGGATTGGAGGAAGGCTTGTGTGATGGACTGGGCTGTGTTCATGGCTCTCTGGAGTTTCTTGCAGTCTTGGGCCAAGCAGTTGCCATAGCAGGCTGTGATACAGCCAGATAGGATGCACCTGTAAAAGTTGGTAAGAATTAATGTGGACATGCCGAAGTTCCTTAGTTTCCTGAGGAAGTATAGGCGCTGTTGTGCTTTCTTGGTGGTAGCGTCGACATGGGTGGACCAGGACAGGTTTTTGGTGATGTGTACCCCTAGGAATTTGAAGCTGTTAACCATCTCCACCTCGGCCCCGCTGATGCCGATAGGGGTGTGTACAGTACTTTGCTTCCACAATATTTTGTAGCCACAATATTTATATGGCTGGTCCAGTTCAGTTTCTGGTCAATGGTAATTCCCTTGAAGTTGATAGTGGGGGATTCAGCAATCGTAATTCAATTGAATGCCGAAGGGAGATGGTTAGTTTTCTCTTGTTGGAGATGGCCATTGTCTGGCTCTTGTATGGCATGAATGTTGCCACTTACCAGCCCAAGCCTGGATATAGTCCAGGTCTTGTGCATTTGGACATGGACTATTTCAGTATCTGGAGAGTGGTGAATGGGGCTGAACATTGTGCAGTCATCAGCTCACATCCGCACTCCTGACCTTATGATGAGAGGAAAGGTCATTGATGAAGTAGCTGAAGATGGGCTTTGGAACCCTAGGAACTCCTGAAGCAATGTTGTAGATGATTGACCTCCAACCATCTTTGTGCTAGATATGACTCTAAACAGTGCAGACCTTTGTTCCTGATTCCCATTGACTTCAGTTTTGCTCAGGCTTCTTAATTCCTCACTCAGTCAAATACTGCCTTGATGTCAAGGGCAGTCGCTCTCACCTCACCTCTTGGGTTCAGCTATTTTGTCCATGACTAGACCAAAGCTGTAATGAGGTCAGGAGCTGAATGGCCCTGGCAGAATTTAAATTGAGTGCCAATGAGCAGATTATTCCTGAATAAGTGCAGTTTAATGGCAGTGTTGACAAAACCTTTCATTATTTTCATACTGTTCAAGAGTAGACTGTTCGGGTGCTCATTGACCTGGTTTGATTTGTCCTGCTTTTTGAGGACAGGATTTACCTGGTGAATTTTCCACTTTGCCAGTTAGATGCCTGTGCTGTCCCTTTACTGGAATAGTTTGGTTAGAGGTGTGGCTCGTTCCAGAGCACAAGTCTTTATTGGCCAGAATGTTGTCAGGGCCCATCGTCGTTGCAGCATCCAGTGCCTTCAGCCATTTCTTGGAAGGAATCAAATTGACTGAAGACTGGCTTCTGCGGTGTGAGGGAGCTCAGGAGGAGGCTGAGATGAATCATCCACTTGGTGCTTCTGGTTGATGGCAGTTTCAAATATTTCAAACTAGTATTTTGCGCTGATGTGCTGGGTTCCCCCATCATTGAGGATGGGGATATATGTGGAGTCTCCTCCAGTTAACTGTTTAATTGCCCGCCGCCATTCATGACTGGATGTGGCAGGACTCAAGTGATTAGATCTGATCTGTTGGTTTCGAAGACAAACTGTTTCTACTGCTTTGCATTCAAGTAGTCCTGTGTTGTAAACAACTCATTTTCAGGTATGCCTGGTTCTGCTCCTGGAGTACTCCCCTGCACTCTTCATTGAACTATGTAAAGGAAGAAAAGCGGTCATGAATAAAGATGACCCTGTTTATTGGAGTAGAAGTTATTGAAGGTAATAAATAAGGCCAGGGGCGAGGCACGGTGGTGCAGTGGTTAGCACTGCTGCCTCATGGCGCCGAGGACCTGGGTTCGATCTGGGCCCTGAGTCACTGTCCATGTGGAGTTTGCACATTCTCCTCGTGTCTGCGTGGGTCTCACCCCCACAACCCAAAGATGTGCAGGGTAGGTGGATTTGCCATGCTAAATTGCCCTTTAATTGGAAAAATGAAAAATAAATAAGAACAGGAGAATGAGAAAAACGTACTGAGGAGTTAGAGCTGCAAAGGATATACAACAGAGGTCAGATTTACCAACACTGTTCAAGACTTTGTTTGCAATTATGTAGGTTGTGTAGGTGACATTGGTCAGTGCAGCGGCTGCTTGGCCCAATGCTACTCTACTACAAGGGCAGTAACAGGGGCTGGATTAAAAACTGCTCAAAACTAAATCCACATCAAACTATTAGGTACAAAGGCAATGCATTAACACAGTATATCATGCAGTCCTTAAAAATGAGTCATAATAAAATGATAAGTGAAGCAATGTAAATAGAATGCAATGGATACTGGCCTAGGAAACCATTGACAGCGTATGCAGTATATATAATTGTTCTTGCACATTCAATATGCTTCACAAGTACTTTGTAGTGAGAAACATTTTTTGATATAGGGAGCTACATATATATAACTATATAACGAGTATACATACAAGTTATGTCATGCAAAGTGACTTTGTTCTCTTTATTCATGGCACCGCACTCCACCAAATAGTTAAATCCATTTGAAAAACAAACAGGAATACAAACACACTTGGCAGATATAAATGGAATTGACAAGGAGCTAGATAAATGTTCAGTTTTGTTGAAAGCAAGTTAATAATTCCTGTTGAGCAGATTGCTTATGACATTTCCCACTTGCTTTTATTCTGTAATGGTTGCAAATTTGCCTGAGTTACAAATATTTGTCTTGGTAGTCACCACAAAAAAAGCATCAGCAAAGCAAATTCTGAAATTGGCTGAAAACACTGTCAGAGGAGCGGAAAACCTGAAGAAGCATCACTCTAGCTTCCCCTTTTCTTTCCCCATTTGTTCCGTTGATAAAGGTTGTGAGTAGCAAGAGAGGTCTCTTTGCATCAAGACTTTTGACAGTGTGAAATTCACATAGTGTTAATGGTTGAGCAGACACATTATCAAAATATGATTAAAATGAATAGGTGGATGAAGGGATATGGAAACATAGAAGTAAATATAATTACACATATTTGCATTTGTGAAGTACAGACACTGACATGGACCGTTGTTTTGACTGGCCCGTATCCCAGGCTGTTGGGAACCTGTCAGCTGAATGGAGGTGAGAATGGCTGGATTCTTTTGTTTGCGCTCCCCTCGTGCTGCAATTAGACTCCCTTGGATTCACCAGCTTCTCCAATTGGTCCACAATGATTTGCCTCAATCTTTCTGCCACCGCCATTGACTCACGATCTTTCTTCATCTTGCCCTGCCCAGTCAGACGGATGGGGGGGGGGGGGGGGGGGGCGCGGGTAGCACTGGAGATGCGGGGGGGGGGGGGCGCGGGTAGCACTGGAGATGCGGGGGGGAGGGGGAGCCGGATCAGGTTGGACTGGTGGGGGGGGTGCAAAAGACTAGAAGGGGGAGTGGTCTGACAGATGGGGGAGGGTTGGTTTGACCGGGGACAGGGATTGACCGAAGTGGGGGGGGGGGGTCAGTCTGGGTTGCGGGCCTTGGACCGGGGGGGGGGGTCAGTTCAGGAGGTTGGGGTTCGGACAAGGGGTGGGAGGTGGTCATACTGGAGTGGTGGGGGTTGTTGGTAAGGGGTCGGGTTGCGGAAGACAATGGTGTGGGGGAACGGCTGGGGGGTTCGTGTGCGTGCGGGTTATCCCGTGTGAGGACAGGTCTGGGTGTTTTAATAGTTTGAAGTGATATTTTTCTTCTTAATCTTTCAGAGCAACTGTCGGGGTAAAACTCCAAGAGCCATCCGAAGCTAGCGAATTAAATTGCTTCTGTCGGATGGTTCCCAATCCAGTATAATTGTCCAGAGGAGGTCTTCTTGTCCAGACATCGGGGCAATTGCCGTGTCAACCCTTTTGTGGGAATTTCATGCAGAGATTCCCCAGCGCATCATTGGGGTAAACCCTAAATGAAACGCTGGAGAACCAGAAAATTTGGGACGATATGTTTCAATCCGGTCCAGCCGTTAAATTCAGCAAGGCTTCTGGGAAACTCATGCTTCCCGTTATTTTGGCCCTTCCCACACAAAACAGGGGCAAAATTCTCCGGTATCGGAGCAATGTCCGCCGACTGGCGCCCAAAACGGCGCAAATCAGTCGGGCATCGCGTCGCCCCAAAGGTGCGGAATGCTCCGCATCTTTGGGGGCTGAGCCCCAACCTTAAGGGGCTAGGCCGACACCGGACGAATTTCCACCCTGCCAGCTGGCGGAAAAGGCCTTTGGTGCCCCGCCAGCTGGCGCGGAAATGACATCTCCGGGTGGCGCATGCGCGGGAGCGTTAGCGGCCGCTGACGGCATTCCAGCGCATGCGCAGAGGAGGGAGTCTCTTCCGCCTCCGCCATGGTGGAGACCGTGGCGAAGGCGGAAGGAAAAGAGTGCCCCCATGGCACAGGCCCGCCCGCGGATCGGTGGGCCACGATCGCGGGCCAGGCCACCGTGGGGGCACCCCCCCGGGGCCAGATCGCCCCGCGCCCCCCCCCCCCCGGAGCCCGCCTGCGCCGCCGTGTCCCGCCAGTAAGGTAGGTGGTTTAATCTACAACGGCAGGACAGGCATTTTAGCGGCGGGACTTTGGCCCATCCGGGCCGGAGAATCGCGGGGAGGGGGGGGCGCCAACCGGCGCGGTGCAATTCCCGCCCCCGCTGAATATCCGGTTCCGGAGAATTCGGCAACCAGCGGGGGCGGGATTCACGCCAGCCCCCGGCGATTCTCCGACCCGCCGGGGGGGTCGGAGAATCTCGCCCCAGATGTGGAGATGCCGGCGTTGGACATGGGTGAGCTCTGTAAGAAGTCTTACAACACCAGATTAAAATCGAACAGGTGTGTTTCAAACACTAGCTATCGCACTGCGCCTTCCTCAGGTGAACAGAGACAGGGAGTCTCAGGTTTAATTCTCAGTCTGGTTGGAACAAGTGAGGCGATTGCTGGGGCCACAGCCCCCATGCATTTTATATTCTAATGGGGAAAATGAGGCTGTAGTTCTCACACATGGGCCGGAATTCTCCGACCCCACGCTGGGTCGGAGAATCACCAGGGGGGCGCGAGAAACGTGCCACGCCGCTCCGACGCTGGCCCGCCCATTCTCCGGCGCCGATTCTCGGGTGCCCGCGGGATTGCCGCCAGCCGGTCAGGGGGGCACTGAAAGCGCACCCTCTGGCAATTCGATGGGCCGAGTGCCCGCCGAGTTTGGCCGAGTGCCGCGGCGTGGGTTAAAAATTGTCCTACACGGCGGGACCTCGGAGTTCTGGCTGCGGGGGTCGTCCTGGTGGGGGGTGGCGGGGTGATCCAACTCGGGGGGGGGGGGTGGGCCTCCACGGTGGCCTGGCCCATAATCGGGGCCTACCGATCGGCGGTCAGCCTAGTTCCTTGTGGGGGCCTATGTTCCTCCGCGCCGGGCTACTGTAGGGCTCCGCCATGTTGCCCGGGGGCCAGAGCGGAGACAGGAACCCACACACATGCGCGGACCCGTGCCGGCCGTGGCGCGCATGCGTGGACCCGTGCCAGCTGTGGCGCGCATGCGTGGACTCATGCCGGCCGTGGCCCGCATGTACGGACACGCGCCGGCCGTGGCGCGCCGGCTTTCGAGTACCAGGGCTGCAGACCCCACTCCGGCGCCGTTCTAGCCCCTAGGAAGGGGTGAATACCTGGGCCTGGCGGCCCGTTGATGCCAGGGTGGCTCGTGCCGCTTTTCACACCGGCGTCAGAACTTGGCCGTGGGATTGGAGAATCCTGGCCATGATCACAACTCAGAGAAGAATATTGGAAAAAATGAACATGATCAAGGATTTTAGGATTGAATCTAATGTTATGTAAATGTCCCATGCAGGGGCGGATCTACTATGAAACTAATGAAGCTTAAGCTTCAGGGCCCCTAATCCCGGAGGGGCCCCAGAAGCGACTTTAGTCCACATTGCTTAAAAACTTTGGGTCTACTGTATGAGAAGGGTTTAAAAAAAAAAATAATATTAATAATATAGTGTAATTAAATGCAAAATAATAGTTAAAATAAAAATTAAAAGGTTATTAAAATATCATGTAGGCTAGCCGTAAACGAAAAAATGTTCAAATTAAGGATGTTTCATTCTAAATATATTTTATATAAAATAATTATAAATAATTTAAAACACTATTAACATTTATGACAGAAATACAAACAGTAGATGACGTGTCGTAACAAAAAAGGGGAGCCGTTGAAAAGGCAATCACAATGCTAACTTGAATTTTCAACGTGATAGCACTCGTGATAGCGATCTAGACAAGAATTTTTTTCAATAAAGTGTTCATAAGGATACAATATTTTAATTACCCCTACTCAAACATGTTATATTTAGAAAGGTAAGTAATAAAGGTGAAATAGTGTTAGATTAGTCTTAGCCTATTGTTTTTATGAAGAGGTGAACGGAAGGTAGGCTATGACCGCATAGCCTAGGCTAATACTATATTACAAGTATTTATGAAAAAGTAATCAAAGGGTGAATTTGTGTTAAATTACAGGTGTTTATTATGAAACGTGTTCAAATAATGATAAAATTGTGCTACATTACCTTAGCCTATGAGTTTTGGTGGCCTATTCTTGCCTAACTTAGTCTAGCCTAGTGTAGGTTAGCTTGAACATAGCCTAGTTTAGCCTATTTAGTTTATTATAAATCTTAAAAATGGCGCTTTACTTTCTGAGAAGGGGTTTTTAAAAAAACCTTTCTCAGAAAGTAGACCTAAAAAATTTTCCTTTCAAAGCATGCGACAATAGTCGCACGACTCAAATTAATTAATTTTTTGTTGTATATATTTCAACAATCTCAAAGTTTGAGAGTCAGTAGCACCGATGTTGTAAAGGTGGAGTGTCGCGGTAAGTTGGCTGTTCTGCTGTGGCTCATGTAATTTTTTTCCCTTTTTAACAGAGGTCAAGACCCTAGAGGAATAACAAGTTCACGAAAGTACTAAATGGATACCAAAAATGCAAACTCAATGAAAAGCGATCTGACAAAATTTCTAAATGTCAAAAACTAACAAACTATTTTGCAATGTCAAGTTTGTCAACACCTACAGTTGAAACAAGCCAAGCAAACACCATTGAAGCTAGTGATAGTGCACAAACCGTGGGAGCTGTTTCTAGCAATATTCAACCCACTGTTGATGCTTTTGATACAAATGACGATCACAGTGGTCAACATGAAAGTACCGCAGACCAAGTAGAGACTGAGCAGAAACATGAAACAGTAAGCAAATTCAGTGATTTCAAAGAATACAGTGACCTCGAAAACTGGCCCATAACAGTTGATAATAATTTCATACAGAATTGTTCAATGCAAGACATAGGTTTTTTTCAAAATAAAAAAACATGATGTATATACCGAATCAAGCAGAGTTTACAAGGCGCAAAACAGAAGTTTCTCAAATAAATATTTTGAAAAAAAATAGGAAAATGGCCAGACTGTGATGAGATCCTGGTAGTTTACTCAAAGAGCAAAGGCTGTTTATACTGTTTTGTTTGCAAACCCTTTTCTAAATGCCAAACATCACTTACAACAGGTGGGTTTTCTGACTGGATGAATGTCCTCAGAACTCTGGAGAATCATGAAAACAGCATGGAACATAAGAGGGCAATGTTGTGTTGGATAACAAGAAAGTCAAATAAAAATACTGTGGATCAGCAACTTGAAGAACAGATGAGAAAAACCATACAGTACTATTTTGAAGTACTGAAAAGAGTTGTAGCTGTTATAAAGTTTTTAAGTGAAAGAAGTTTGGCATTTAGAGGTCATGAGGAGAAGTGGGGCTCACCAAATAATGGAAACTTCATGGGGGCCATTGAACTTATTACACAGTTCGACCCATTTTTACATGAACATCTCGAAAAATGTAAAAATGAAAAAGTAAATGCTACTTACCTATCCAAACCCGTGTATGAAGAATTGATAGGAATCATGGGAAAACATGTGCAAGATGAAATTGTGAATCAAGTCAACAACCTAGACACCAAATACTCAACTCCTGACCTGACACATGTTGACCAGTTGATAATTGTGGTTCGATACTGCTATAATGGAAAACCCTGTGAGAGATTTTTACCGATAGAAAACCATTCATCCACGACCTTGTTCAACAAAATACAACAAGTCCTGGGTGAACATAAGCTTTCACTTGAAAATATCTGTGGTCAGTCCTACGATAATGCATCTAACATGAAGGGCTCGGAGAAAGGGCTGCAAGCACTCTTTAAAAACATTAACAGGTACGCAGGCTACGTACCATGTGCAGCCCATTCACTTAACCTTGTTGGAGAAAAGGCAGTGTCTGCTATACCTGATGTTGTTGACTATTTTGCAGGAGCTGTATGTTTTCTTTTCTGGATCTCCTCAAAGATGGGGGATTTTAAACATACAGGGCAATCTACATTTTTCTCTAAAGACCTTAAGTGTAACTAGATGGTTTGCACACTATGAAGCAGTCTGGGCAATTAAAAATGGATATATGGGTATTTTACAAACTCTCAAACATATTTTAAAAATATATATATATTTATTCAAATTTTTCAACAAACCCCCCCCCCAAGAAAAAGAAAGAAACAAGAACACAACAATCAGAGATTATACATTGGATTTCCCCCATATACAATAACCCCCCATATATCATTTAAAAACACAAATCGGGAAAAAAAAACACCTTCACCCAAACGCCACCTCAAAAGAACCCCCCCCACTCCCCCCTTCCCCACCCCCTCCCTTGGGCTGCTGCTGCTGCTGACCTCCTCCTAATGCTCCGCAAGATAGTCTAGGAACGGTTGCCACCGCCTGAGGAACCCTTGCACAGTCCCTCGTAAGGCAAACCTTATCCTCGCCAGCTTGATGAACCCTGCCATGTCATTGATCCAAGCTTCCACACTAGGGGGCTTCGCATCTTTCCATCATAGCAAAATCCTCCGCCGAGCTACCAGGGATGCAAAGGCCAGAATACCGGCCTCTTTCACCTCCTGCACTCCCGGCTCGTCCGATACCCCAAATAATGCCAATCCCCAGCTCGGTTTGACCGGGGCGTTCACCACTTTGGACATAGTCCTCTCAAAATCCCTCCAAAACCCATCCAGCACCAGGCACGACCAGAACATATGGACCTGATTTGCCAGGCTCCTCGAGCACCTCCCACATCTTTCCTCCACCCCAAAGAACCTACTCAACCTCGGCCCTATCATATGCGCTCTGTGAGTAACTTTGAACTGTATTAGCTGAGCCTGGCGCAAGAGGAGGAATAATTAACCCTACTCAGGGCATCAGCCCACAGACCCTCATCTATCTCCTCCCCAAGCTCCTCCTCCCACTTGCCCTTTAACTCCTCCACCGAGGCCTCCTCCTCTTCCTTCAGCTCCTGGTAAATCGCCAAAACATTGCCGTCTCCAGCCCATACACCCAAAATCACCCTGTCCTGAATCCCACGTCCTAGAAGCAGTGGGAATTCCCTCACCTGCCGCCTTACAAACACCCTCACTTGTATGTATCTGAAAGCGTTTCCAGGGGGTAGCCCAAACTTCTCCAGCGTCCCTAGGCTCGCAAATGTCCCATCGATGAACAGGTTCCCCCATTCTTCTAATCCCTGCCCAATGCCAGCTCTGAAACCCCCCATCCATCCTTCCTGGGACGAACCGATGATTCTCCCGAATCGGGGACCAAACCGAGGCTCCCACCTCGCCCCTGTGTCACCTCCACTGCCCCCAGATCTTCAGCGTCGCCGCCACCACCGGACTTGTGGTGTACCTTATCGGCGAGAGCGGCAGCGGTGCCGTCACCAGTGCCCTCAGGCTCGTGCCCACATAGGACGCCATCTCTAGCCTCTTCCACGCCGCCCCCTTTCCCTCCATTACCCACTCTCAAACATATTTTCGAAGACTCAGAAGAGAAGCCTGAATGTAAACGAGATGCAAAGAATTTATACCACAAGTTCCCGTAACAGCCTCCCCGAACAGGTGCCGGAATGTGGCGACTAGGGGCTTTTCACAGTTACTTCATTTGAAGCCTACTTGTGACAATAAGCGATTTTCATTTTCAGTTGGTAAAGCTGGAATATGCTATTTTAACAGTTGTTTGGGAAGAAGTGCTGGAGCGTTTCAACAAAACAAGTAAGAAACTCCAAACCCCTGGTTTTGATGTATTTGAAGGTTATCTTCTGCTATCATCTTTACTTTCGTTTGTTAAAGAACTCAGAGAAAATTCAACCGATAGAATTGCACACTATGAATCTAAGCAAAAGGTTTGTGTGAAGATATCACCTCAAGTTATTCTGATGCTTCCAAATGCATTGTTACAAGGAAATTTTCAGATGAAACAAGTGGTATTGCTTCTTTGAGAGGAGCTGACAAATTTAGGATCGAAGTTCTATATCAACTCTATGACTGCTTGATAATCCGGTTACGCAAGAGGATTGACCCATATGAGCAGATTGCGAAAAGGTTCAAGTTCCTCTCAGAATTAGTGAACAATTCTGAAATTGATGAGGACAGTATTAAACTTATAATATCGTATTACAAAGATGATATTGACCACAAATTATTAAACGAGTGTCATCAGTTCAAAGAATATTTGCATCTTAGGAAATCCCAGAACACAGAAGAAAACACGGCATCTAAAATGCAATGTGCAGAAGTTCTTCAGCTTATTTGTGAGCAACACCTAATTGAAGTGTTCCCCAATATTACTACTGCGCTTAAGCTGTACTTGACAATGCCTATCACGAGCTGTGAAGCAGAAAGGAATTTTTCAAAGCTATCCTTTAAAAAGAACAAATTTCAGTCTACCATGACTGAAGAGCGCTTAAATTCTTTATGCATATTGTCTCTAGAAAATGACATTGCAAGGAAGCTCTCATATGACAAAACTGTACGTGAATATGTTGCTAGAAAAAACAGAAAAAAAAAGTATTTTGTAAAATGTGCTTTATGTAGTATGTATTCTCATAGGTGTCTAAAATAAAAGATTATATTGACTGTGGTCTTTTCTATGTTTTATTTCATCATTCTATGATGCATCATGTATGTATATAACATTTCCCTAATTTTCATCCCCCCCATAACTCAAGGCAAAGGACATTTTTATTCACACCAGTGACTTTGACATGTGAGATAATCCAGTACAGCAATTTTAATCAAAATCTGAGGTGTAGTGGTTACATTTTTTTTTAAATTGTGGTGATCTGTCGTGAAACAACCCCACTGAAGAAGATAACAGTGGTTACCCAGACCTCTTTGCTGGTTGCGAAGGGCCCCCCATAACAGTTCAAGCTTCAGGGCCCCAAAAATATGGGTCTGCCACTGGTCCCATGATAGAGCAACCTACTATTGGATAGGCTCACAGTTGAAGAATAGCCGATTGAGGCTGCCTGGTGCCACTTGAAGCATACCTCAACAGCTTCAGGACAGAAGGGGAGAAGGAATATAATCAGAAATGCAGGGAGCAAGCAAGACATGACCAGTGAATGAATACTGGAATGTCATGGAGAGTACATCCACATGAATTTTGAACGCAAGCTTGCAAATGTTTGCATGTTCAGGATCCGTGCAAATCCCTCACTTATGAAACATTGTATCATTTAAGTTTCTATGCTGCCAGGAACCAACAATATGAAAACTGAAATTAGCAGTTCTTTGGCTGAAACATGTTTGTATCCATCTCATATACAAAAGGAGCAAAAATAAAATTGCCACCAAAGCAGCAACAGCAAAATCCATTAAGCAGTTTCATTGTCTGGCATGAAAAGTACACAGTTACAGTCTTTCATCTCCTGCCCAGGTCTGTGAGATTTCCAACAGTTAATTTCACACTTACTTATCTGATCAGATTAGTCAGTGACTCTGTAGCAATAGCTTCACTTCCTAACACTGCTCTGGAGTCACTGCGTGAATCCCTTTCCTCATCCACATGATACATTTTAGCAATAGAATCCTCAGATATGGATATAACTTCCACATACATACTAATGTCATTCAGTACTACCTCTGTACCGCCTTCCTGGATCCCTCAACTACTTATATGATGTCAGGCTGCTTGTCCAACATCCATTCTTGGATGAATTGTTACTTTCTCGAGCTAAAGACTGTGAGGGCCAAAGATTTCCAGTCACCACCACAACTCCTGTATTCTTCAAACTCAGCACAATATACCTTCCCTGCCAATGCCACGGACTGGACTACGTAGTCTACAATCTACGCAACTTGTCCAACCCCAAATTGACTGACTGAGCCCATAACTTCTTCATTATAGAGGAAATACATACCTCCTTGGCATAAAACACCTCCTCCATGATCTCCGCACATCTGCCATAGAAAACCTCATCCATGCCTTTGTCTCGACTCAACCATCACACTGCTGTTCTGGTTGACCTCCCCTTCCTTCACCTGATATAAATGTCAGCTGATGAAAAACCTTCCAGTCTGTATCCCATTGTACTTACATCATTCCATCCTTGGTGACGTGTATGTACCTCAGTTTCCAAAGGCTCAAAATTGAAAATTATAGAGGCAGCACTGTGGCGCAGTGGGTTAGCCCTGTTGCCTCACGGCGCTGAGGTCCCAGGTTCGATCCCGGCTCTGTGTCACTGTCCGTGTGGAGTTTGGGCGGTTGGGGCGGCGATCAGGCGGCGCGGGGCAGCTCGTTGGGACCTTCTTTGTTGGCCAGGTCCGCCGGCTGAGTCCGCCATCGCGTTCGGCGTGGCCGCTGCAGGCCGCTGCCATGTGCATGTGCAGACTCGCAACCGGAAGTGCGGGGGCCCGTATCCGCAGCTGAAGCTGCAAGAAGCACTCCGGGACCGTGCCAGCTCCTTCAAGATAGGTGAATAGCTCTGAATTTTTTTAAGGAAAGCCTGGTGTGAAACGCCAGCGTTTTACGCCGGTGTGGGGACATAGCCCCCTTTTTGGAGAATCCAGCCCCATGTCTTTAGTCACACTGTGAACATTTTCCACAAACTCCTTGTCAATCCTGCTTCCCTTGTTTCTTAAAAATCCTCTTTGTACCCATGTTTTGACCACAATTTTCTTTTTTGTTCAGATGCCGTGTAAATGCAGGAAAATGTTGTTTACTCTCATTCAATGCAAATGCCACGTCTCAGAATTGATAACCATATTGGTGACAGAAGGGTAAAATTGATCTCCTTATTTATCCAGCGGTAATGGTCACTCGATGGACAGGGTTGCCCTTTATTCAGCAGGACAATGTATAATTGTGTGGAGTCCTGCACATTCAGAATGATAAATGTAAAATCACACTGAGCAACAAATGTGGATATCTGAAACCATGGTTGAAGTAAAACATTTGGTCCCTGCTCAGTCAGGCTGCCAAAAATATAAGCCAGGAGCTTTTACAAGATCAAAATCAAAATATTCGCTGACCAAACAAAACTACTATCGCTTGAAGAGACAGACAAATCCCATAAATGTTACTGCCTGGAATGGCCTAACTTTTTACAGACAAAAATAGACCTCTCAGCCAACTGGTCACTTATGGTGCTTATAATCCATACAAACCATTACTTCACCTAGCCCCACAAACATAACCACCTGTTACATTCACCCTTGTACCTATTGTGACAAATGGAGGATTTTATTGGTCAAATATCAGGGCAATTTAAGAGTTAAAAGCCTGGGGTTATAGTGTGTTTGACTGCAGTGGTAATGTTTTTAAAATGAAGTCTGTTTTGCAGGTACTGGGAGCTCTGGAAAGCGAGAAGATGAAATGGACCAGAGGAGTGTGGTTTTCAGTTTGGATTAATCATAGAATCATAGAATTTACAGTGCAGAAGGAGGCTATTCGGTCCATCGAGTCTGCACCGGCTTTTGGAAAGAGCACCCCACCCAAGCCCACACCTCCACACTATCCCCATTACCCAGTAACCCCACCCAACACTAAGGGTAATTTCTGAGGTTTGACTGGGAAAAGTCTCTGGAAAGTTAGTTGCTTTCAGCCTGGAGAGTTAAGTTGTTTTGCAGTTTGGAGAGATGATGTCTATGCTGGGCGAAGCCAAGCGTTGCAGAGATATTTTGGAAAAGCTTTGAAGAGGAGTTAAAGTCTGATCTGACTGACACTGAGTCCACAATTCTCTCACAGCAAGATAGTTAGAAAGAGAGTAATGATATTTAAAGCAGAACAATCTTGTCTGACGACAAGGAAGATGCTGAGACACACGAGGTGAACAAACTTCTTGAGACATTCAGCCAGTGCCTGAAGGGGGTTCTAATAGGAGCCACATCTGTTCTGTAATGCAACCGAGAAAATAGGAGCAGAAGGAGGCCATTTGGCACTTTGAGCCTGCTCTGCCATTCACTATGGTCATGTCTGATCATCCAATTCAAAACCTGATCGCACCTTCCCCCAATATGCTTTGGTCCCCATCGCCTTAAGTGTTACACCTAACTGCTTCTTGAAAACATACTGTTTTGGCCTCAACTACTTCCTGTGGTAACAAATTCCACAGGCTCATCACTCTCTGGATGAAGGCATTTCCTCTCATCTGTATCCTAAAATGGTGACTAGTGGCGTGCCTCAGGGGTCTGTGCTGGGACCATAACTTTTCACAATATACATTAATGATCTAGAAGAAGGAACTGAAGGCACTGTTGATAAGTTTGCATATGATACTGTTATGGGCCAGGGTTTAGAGAACCCCAAAGTGTATCATGGAGTTCATCTGACCCACAACTTTTAATAGATTGTGGCATGGGGAGCACACAGCCCACTCTACAGGTGTGGTACAATGGAAATGGAAAAGTATTTTTTAAAGCAAAACAATGTTTATTCTATGAACTCAAATTAACCTTTTTGAAACATACAGTGAACATCTTAGCAACCATCAATTCAAATAGAACCCATAAAGAATACAACACTAGGTAATCCTTAATAAATTCCCAAACAACATGCAGAAGACAAAAGACCCTTTTAACACAGAGATCAGGTTAAAATCTCTAATGAAAGCAGTTATCCCATTGAAATCACCCAAATGAACACTCTTTAGCTTGTAGAGAGATCCATGCACATCTGCAGGCTTTCACTGCAGCTCTTCTCTCTGAAAATAAAACTCTATAGCAGCCTGCTCAAAAACGAAAGTAAAGCAGACAGACAGCCCAGCTCCACCCACTCTCTGACATCACTGCAGTAATAAACACCCATTTCTTAAAGGTACACCCACTACAGTTATTCTATAAAAAACACCCATTTCTTAAAGGTACTCTCACATGACAATACAAAGATCTGTAGAGGGACAGGTAACATTGAGGAAGCAGGGGGGGCTACAGAAGGATTTGGATAGGCTAGGAGAGTGGGCAATGAAGTGGCAGATGAAATGCAATGTGGAAAAGTGTAAGGTTATGCACTTTGGAAGGAGGATTGGAGGCATAGACTATTTTCTAAACGGGGAAATGCTCAGGAAATCAGAAGTACAAGGGACTTGGGACACCTTGTTCATGATTCTCTTCAGGTTAATGTGCAGGTTCAGTTGGCAGTTAAGAAGGCAAATGCAATGTTAGCATTCATGTCAAGAGGGCGAGAATACAAAACCAGGGATGTACTTCTAAGGTTGTATAAGGCTCTGGTCAGACCCCATTTGGAGTATTGTGAGCAGTTTTGGGCCCCATATCTATCCCTGGAATGAAAAGCTTGTTGTATGAGGAACGGTTGAGGACTTTGGGTCTGTATTCATTGGAGCTTAGAAGGATGAGGGGGGATCTTATTGAAACTTACAGGATACTGCGGGGCATGGATAGGATAGATGTGGAGAGGATGTTTCCACTTGGAGGAAAAACTAGAACCAGAGGACACAATCACAGACTAAAGGGACGATCATTTAAAACAGAGAAGAGGCAAGCACGGTAGCACAGTGGGCAGCACTGTTGCTTCACAGCTCCAGGATCCCAGGTTCTATTCCCGTGCTGGGTCACTCTCTGTGTGGAGTCTGTACGTTCTCCCCGTGTCTGTGTGGGTTTCCTCTGGGTGCTCAGGTTTCCTGCCACAAGCCCCGAAAGACATGCTGTTAGATAATTTGGACATTCTGAATTCTCCCTCCGTGGACCCGAACAGGCGCCGGAATGTGGCGACTGGGGGCTTTTCACAATAACTTTATTGCAGTGTTGATGTCAGCCTACTTGTAACAATAAAAAGATTATTGTTATTAAGGAGGAGTTTCTTCAGCCAGAGGGTGATGAATCTGTGGAACTCTTTGCCGCAGAAGGCTGTGGAGGCCAAATGGAAAGGCTCATGTTAATAAGGGGATCAAAGGTAATGGGGAGAAGGCAGGAGAATGGGGATGAGAAAATATCAGCCATGATTGAATGGCAGAGCAGACTCAATGGGCTGAGTGGCCTAATTCTGCTCCAATAACTTATGGTCTTCCCCCAATTCCTCAGAATGTGACCCCTGGTTCTGGACACAACCACCATCGGGAACATCTGTCCTGCATCTACCCTGTCTAGCCCTGTTAGAATTTTATAGGTTTCGATGAGATTCGCCCCCTGATTGTTCTGAACTCCAGTGAATACAATCCCAACCGATTCAATCTCTCCTCATAGGTCAGTCCCGCCATCCCAGGATTCAGTCTGGTAAATCTTCACTGCACTCCCTCTGGAGGAAGAACATCCTTCCTCAGGTTAGGAGACCAAAACTCTCCACATTGGGCGGAATTCTCTGCCAATGAGGCTGTGTCCCCACACCCATGAGAAAACGGGCGTGAATCACTCTGGGCTTTTCCGAGAAAGTCCAGAGTAATTCTCCGTTTTGAAGGGGGCTAGCAGGGCCCTGGAGTAGTCCGCGCAGCTCCGGGTGCCGAGACGGGGCCCTGAATTTCCGGCCGCAGGTCCGCGCATGCGGATCGGTGGCCCCCGATCGCAAGCCTGGCCATCCTGGAGGCCCCCTCCGGTGACGGATCCCCCGCACCCCACCAGGGCGGCCACGGACTGTGTCCGCAGCTGCCATTCTGAGTGCCCACCAGGTAGAACCATGAGTGAACCACGCTGGGAGGAACTCGGCCAGGTGTCGGCAGAGAATCGCCGCTGGGGCCTCTTTCAATAGCCCCAGACCAGCGCCGCGCTGACCGCGCGCACGTGACTGGCAGCGATTCGGGAAGGCGTCGGATCTGATCACAGGTCTGACGCCCCAATCTCCGCCCCTGCACTGAGTGCGATTGCGGCTTGGAGAATCCCGGCCAATATTCCAGGTGTGGCTTCATGAATGCCCTGTATAATTGAAGCAAAAAAAATCCCTGCTCCTGTACTCGAATCCTCTCGCAATGAAGGCCAGCATACCATTTGCCTTCTTTACCATCTGCTGCACCTGCATGCTTACCTTCAGTGACTGGTGTACAAGGACACCCAGGTCTCATTGCACATCCCCCGCTCCTAATTTATGACCATTCAAATAAAAGTCTGCTTTCTCATTTTTGCTATCAAAGTGGACAACCTCGCATTTATCCAAATTATACTGCATCTGCCATTCATTTGCCCACTCACTTAATTTATCCAAATCACACTGAAGGATCTTTGCATCCTCCTCATAGCTCACCCTCCCACCCAACTTGGTGTCCTGCATATTTGGAGCTTTTACATTCTGTTCCCTTATCTAGATCATTAATATATATTGTGAATAGCTGGGGTCCTAGCACCGATCCTGTGGTACCCAAATAGTCACTTTCTGCCAATTTGAAAAATAACTGTTAATTCCTGTTCTTTGCTTCCTGGCTGCAAACCAGTTTTCTATTCATCTCAATACACGATCCCTAATCCCACGTGCTTCACTTTTACACGCTAATCATTTATGCGGGACTTTATCTAAAGCCTTCTGAAAGTCCAAATGTACCACATCTACTGGCTCCCCCTCATCAACTCTACTTGATACACCGTCAAAGAATTACAGTAGATTTGTCAAGCATGATTTCTCCTTCATTAATCAATGCTGTCTCTGTCCGATGCTGCCACTGTTTTCTCAGTGCTCTGCTATACATTCTTTGACAATGGATTCCAGCATTTTCTGCACTAACAACATCAGGCTTACTGGTCTATAATTCCCTGTTTTCTCTCTACCTCCATTTTTAAAGAGTGGAGTTACATTAGCTACCCTCCAATCTGCAGGAACTGTTCTACTATCTATAGAATCCTGGAAGATGACTACCAATACATACACTATTTCTAGCGCCACTTCCTTCAGTACTCTGGGATGTAGATTATCAGGCCCTGGGGATTTTTCATCCATCAATTTCCCCAGAACCATTTCTCACTCATATTGATCTCCTTCAGTTCCTCCCTTTCACTAAACCCTGCATTCCCCAACATTTCTAGTCTCTGATTTGTGTCCTCATTTGTGAAGGCAGAACCAAAGTGTGTGTTTAGTTGCTCAGCCATTTCTTTGTCCCATATTATACATTCTCCTGTTTCTGACTGTAAGGGGCCTACATTTGTCTTCACCAATATTTTTATCTTCACCTACCTGTATAAACTTTTACAATCAGTTTTTATGTTCCCTCCAAGCTTACTCTCATACCTTATTTTCCCCTTTGTCTTTCTTTGCTGAATTCAAAACTGCTTCTTGGCCAATTTGTATGCTTCCTCATTGGATTGAATTCTATCTCTAATTTCCCTTTTCAGGCATGGATTGGCCACCTTTCCCATTTTACTTTTGTGCCAGACAGGAATAAACAATTGTTGCAGTTTCCCCATGTGCTCCTTGAATGTTTACCTTTGCCTACCCACTGTCATCCCTTTAAGTAGCATTCCCCAATCGATCAAAGCCAACTCATGCCTCATATCATCATAGTCTCCTTTATTAATAATAATTTAATAATCTATATTGTCACAAGTAGGCTTACATTAACACTGCAATAAAGTTACCATGAAAAGCCCCTAGTCGCCACATTCCGGTGCCTGTTCAGGTACACGGAGGGAGAATTTAGAATGTCCAAATTACCTAACAGCACGTGTTTCAGGAATTGTAGGAGGAAACCCACGCAGCCACGGGGAGAATGTGCAGACTCCGCAAAGTGACCTAAGTCGAGAAACGAACCTGGGACCCTGGTGCTGTGAAGCAACAATGCTACCCACTGTGCTACTGTGCTGTCCCTAAGATGCACGACCCTAGTGTCAGAATCTACTACTTCACTCTCCATATTAATGAAACATTCTCGCATGTTATGGTCGCTCATCCCCATGGGATCCCGCACAATTAGTTTGCCAATAATTCCGTTCTCATGACACAGTACCAAGTCTAGAATGGCCTGTTCTCTAGTTGGTTCCTCAATGTAGTGGTCCACTAAATCATCTTTTATACATTGCAGGAATTCCTCCTCATGGCTAATTTGATTTGCAAGTATTACTCTATGTCATGCTGACTTTAAGCTGGATTGAGAGATGGATGTTCCTTTTCTCGTTGTGTAATGGAGATTTGAGTTATAGGCTGGGATTCTCCAACCCGCGCGAGAATCGCGCCAAGCCACCCCGATGCCGGCTCGCTGATTCTCCGGCGCCGAAATTCCCGGGCGCCCACGGGATCGCCGCCATGCTGGCCGGACGCCATTGAAAGCAGCCCCCCAGCGATTCTCCGGGCCTCGATGGGCCGAGTGCCCGCCGAGTTTGGCGGAGTCCCACTGGCATGGGTTACGTATGATCCCACCCGGCAGGACCTTGAAGTTCTGTCTGCGGGGACCGTCCTGGTTGGGGGGGGGGGGGGGTGGAGCGGGGGGGATCCGATCCCGGGGTAGGGCTCCACGGTGACCTGACCCGTGATCTGGGCCTACCGATCAGCAGGTGGGCTAGTTTCGTGTGAGGTCTATGTTCCTCCGCGCCGGGCCCTTGTAGCACTCCGCCATATTGCCCGGGGTTCGGCGCGGAGCCGGAAACCCACGCACATGCGCGAACTCGGGCCGGCCGTGGCACGCAGGTGCGAACTCGGGCTGGCAGTGTCGTGTCGGCTTTCGGGCGCCGGAGCTGCGGACACCACTGCGCCTCCGTAATAGCCCCCTAGGAAGGGGTGGATAGCTACCAGTTGAGGCCCGTTGACGCTGGCGTGGCTCGCGCCACTTTTCACGCTGGCGTCAGAATGTGGCCGCAGGATTGGAGAATCCCGGCCATAGTGTTTAAGGGATAATGGTAAACCGTTCTTCATGGGTGTGCAGTGAAAGAGTTTAATATTGTATTTTTAATGAAGTTTTCTTTTAAAATTATCAAATCCCTATTTCTTCATGCAATCACTCCTGGAGCGAATCATTCTTTCTGCACAGTCTTACAAATAATCTAAAATATTGTGGTTTTAGTCCAGTATCTTAGCCACTGTCGGGGCCTGGTCTGTTATTGTAATATATAGTATCGTAATACTATCTAGCTTCTCCTTAACAGCATCAATGCTATCCACCATAACTATTCTATCTGGCAGCAAGTTCCACATTCTAACCACTCACTGGTAAAGAAGGTTTTCCTGGTTTCTTTATTAGATTTACTGTTCGCACACCAATGCAAACTTTATCAAAACACGACTGTGTGCCCAAAAACTAACAATCCAGCAAATAACACTTGAAATGAAGGAAAAAAATGTTGGAAAATGGAAGGTCAATCCGCACTTGACAGAAAATGACAGAATTGTGTTTTGAGTAAGAGACTGTCTCACAACTGACTACTTACTACTCGGAATATATTGGCCCCGAGTTTCTTGTCCAAGTGTAGTTTAATAATGAATGGCTAGGATCAAGTGCTTTGCAACGATTGCGCCCAATTTTACATGCTCAGCTCACAATCACAATTACTTACAGCTCGAGGTGCAACTTTGGACGTTCGGCAATGGTAGGGCTAGAAAATTTTAAATCCAGATGAAATTTAAAGTCTCAGTCAAAATTGTGGAGAGCCTATTGGCAGCCTGTAAGGTTGGAAAGGTTAGAAGTGCTAGGCAAAAAACAAACTCAATGGAAACTCAATGAAAATGTTGTGGAAAACATCAAATAGGGTCTGCAGACATGCAATAGCTATAGAAGTAAAGATAGTGCTGCAGGAAAAGGTTGTGAGAAAGGCGGCACTGTATGAGGGAAGGTTGGCCCTGCCGGACGGTAAACTGATCCTGTTTGACAAAAGCGTGATTGTTTGAATTGATCTTGTTTTAGGGGCAGAGTTGAAATGAAATGAAAATGAAAATCGCTTATTGTCACAAGTAGGCTTCAAATGAAGTTACTGTGAAAAGCCCCTAGTCGCCACATTCCGGCGCCTGTTCGAGTTTGGGGGTGATTCTGTTTTGTGGGAATCGTGGTTCTGCTGAAGGCAGGAGTGATTATGAATTCAATGTATCAGCACCCATTGCATGATATGGTAATTTGTCACAGATCCACTATTCTCTTTATAAAAAATCACTTCCAACCATTTACCCTGGCCCCAGCACTATTCAACTTAAAGCGGTAACCTGCAGTCCTCTTACAGCTTATTTAATTTGAACAAATGTTCAACCTGACCACAATAAGAACATAGAAACATATGAAATTAGAGCAGACTAGTCCATTCAGCTCTTTGAGTCTGGTCTGTCACTCAATAAGCTGATTCTTCCTGTACTGCAAGTTCCTGTGTCTTTTGATTCCATCAGTATTCAAAAATTTATCGATCTCAGCCTTGAATTTACTCAACGATGGAGCAGCCACAGCTCTCTGGGGCAGAGAAGTCAAAAGATTCACAGGCTTTTGAATGAAGAAATTTCTCATCTCAATCTAAATTATTCTGAAATGGGACCCTTATTTCCACACTCCCCAATCAGGAAAACATTTTCTCAGCATCCAATTGTCAGGCTAAGCATTTTATATATTCCAATGAAATCACCTCTCATTCCTCCAATCCCTATTGAATATAGGTCTAGTTTACTTAATCTTTCTTCACAGTACAATTTCCTCATCCCAGGAATCAGGCTAGTGAAACTTCATTGCATCCTCTCTCAAGCAAGTATGTCCCAGATAAGGAGATCAAAACTGCACACAGTACCCCAGGTGTGTTCTCACCAAAGCTTATATAATTTTGTTCAAACTTCTTTACTGTTATACCAAAATCCCTTCATGATACAGGCTAAGATGCCATTTGCTTTTCAAATTCTTTGCTGTACCTGTACGTTAACTTGTTGTGATTCATCTTCAAGGACACCCAGGTGCCTCTGAATACCAACATATCCAAGGCTCCTAAAAATCAACAAATATTGTGCTTTTCTACTTTTCCTACAAATGTGGATAGTTGCATACTTCCCAACGTTATATTCCTTCTACCACATGTTTTCCCATTCATTTAACCTGTCTATATCCTCTTTACGTCCTCCTCACAGTTTATTTATTCACCTTACCATGTATCATGAGCAAACTTGGATACATTGCACATGATCCGCTCATCCAAATCATTGATACAAGATGTAAATAGCTGCGGCCCATGCACAGACCCCATCAGTGTCACAGAGTCACAGTCCCATCACTTGAAATCTTCAAGATCAATCTTTTGATGATTTCCATTTATATTTTTTCATTATGAGGACTACCATCTCAGCAGGTTATGCCTGGTTTAGCCAATGCTACCAGTGTAAATGTTGGCACAAAACAGACATGAGTCCATCATACCCACACACTAAAGCAGAAGCAGCAGAAACAGAAGCCTTGCCCTGTTAGAATTATTATATATTGCATCCCTGAAGGTTACTTCAAGCGCTTTATCTGTTATTAATGTCAAAGTAATGCACCTGGGGTCCATTGTGTCTTTTTAAAATACGTCAGGTGTCTTAAATTGTGTGGTAAAATTGAATCTGTCATTTTTCATGTTATCTAGATGAAAGCAGCAGAAAGTTAATGCAACATAAAGTCACACAAACAACATTAGTATAAACGACTAGTTCATCTGTTTTGATCTAGCTGAGAGCTAAGAGTTGACTAGGATCTGAGGGAGTCCTTCGGCTTCCTGAATACAGCAATGGGGTTGGTAACATCCACTTGAACAACCAAGTAAGATCTCACCCAAAAGACGGTCCCTCCCACTATATGAAAAACTAGCGAAGGTTGCACCCTCAAGCCCTGCAGCAGTGCTTGAAACCACAACCTTCCAATTGAAAGGCAAGAGTTACACCAAGCAGACCTACTCCTATCAGAATGGGGTTGAAGAATCTTCCAGTCATAAATTTGGTCAGACTTTTGTATATTTGTCCCATCAGGTTTCCTGTTAACAACCTGAGTGTTTAATTGTTTTGTGCACCAGTGCTGACAAAGCAAATAATGGACATTTCTGTTGGTGTGAGGCCACCTCCAAGGGAGCCTCACATTCCTCTAGTGGCCTGTTCTTCCTCTGGAAAGCACACATATGGAGAACAAAGGTGATGTGTTGGGTGTTCTGGATTACAAACAGGTCACCAACACTGGAAGTGGTGCAACTCTATTTTATTATAAGGTTAACTATATTAACATACTTGAACTGTGGGTAAATGCAATACCAGCTTTTACTGTTGACCCTTGCCTAGTCCTAACCAGGTAATGCACTCAGCACATGGTGAATGTCTGTGTTGCAGGCTGTGAGCTCTGTGCTCAGAGCTGGCTGCTACTAGAATGAACGGGAACTATCCTGTCCCCTGTCTTTACAGTGCGTGTGCTCTCACTGGTGATTGGCTGCGGTGTTGTGTATACTGATTGGTCCCACTGCATGTCCATCAGTGTGTGTGTGTGTCTGCACCATAATATACTGGTGTATAATATGACATCCCCCCCTTTTATATAAAGAACATGTGCCTGCGTGACAATAAATATCGTGTAGTGACTGTACCTGACTATGTGTGTGCGTGTTATTTACATGACTATGTACATGAGGCTAACCTATTTACACGGGAAGGTGCCTGGTGTAGAGAAATAGGGTGTCACACCAACAACAAAATGAACATTATATATAAACTACTGGAACGATGAAACAGGATAACAGAACAAATCAATGAGTCCAACATCGTAAAACTCATAAGTCAAGTCTCTGAGATGGGTGACAAATTCAGGTTGACCGCCTCAACGTTGGGTCAGGAGCCACCGGCTGAGGATCGGGCTGGGCCACGGCAGAGTGAGGAGGATGCAGAGTATTCGGAATCTCCACATAGTCCAGGTTGGGGACAACAGGAGGGCGTAGCACCGGTGGAGGATCACGTAGCGAGCATGGAACGAGACGAAGGGCCTGCCGATTGCGGCGGCAAATGGAACCATCTTGCAGACGAACCAGGAACGAGCGGGGAGACACCTGCCGAAGAACCACAGCAGTTGCAGACCAGCCACCCTCCGGAAGATGAATGCGGACGTTGTCATCCGGTGCCAGAGCAGGGAGATCAGTCGCCCGAGCATCATGCGCCGTCTTGTGTTGTGCACGAGACTGTTGCATCCACTGAAGGACCGGAACGTGGTCGGGGACTGGGATGTGAATGGACGGCACCGGGGTTCTGAGGGTGCGACCCATGAGCAGCTGGGCTGGCAACAGGCCCATGGAGAGTGGGGCCGAACGATAGGCCAGCAAGGCGAGGTAAAAGTCGGATCCTGCATCGGCAGCCTTGCAGAGGAGCCGTTTGACGATGTGGGCGCCCTTTTCCACTTTGCCATTGGATTGGGGGTGCAGGGGACTGGATGTCACATGCACAAAGTTGTACCTGCTGGCAAAGTTGGACCATTCCTGGCTCGCGAAGCAGGGGCCATTGTCCGACATCACAGTGAGTGGGATGCCGTGACGAGCAAAGGTCTCCTTACAGTCACGGATGACCGCCGATGATGTGATGTCGTGCAGGCGTACGACCTCCAGGTAGTTCGAAAAATAGTCTACAATCAGAACATAGTCCCTGCCGAGCGCATGGAACAGGTCAACGCCAACCACAGACCAAGGGGACGTGACCAACTCATGGGGCTGTAGGGTCTCACGTGATTGGGCCGGCTAGAACCGCTGACAAGTGGGGCAGTTGAGCACTGTGTTGGCGATGTCCTCATTGATGCCGGGCCAGTACACCGCCTCTCAGGCCCTCCGTCGGCACTTTTCCACGCCAAGATGGCCCTCATGTAGCTGTTCCAAAGCGAGCTAGCGCATGCTGTGCGGGATTACGATGCGGTCCAGCTTCAGGAGGACACCATCGACTACTGCCAGATCGTCTCTGATATTGTAGAACTGGGGGCATTGGCCCTTGAGCCACCCATCCGTCATGTGGCGCATGACACACTGTAGTAGGGGGTCAGCCACAGTCTCGCGGCGAATGTGGATAAGGTGTTCATCCGTGGCAGGCAGATTGGAGGCCATGAAGGCCACATGGGCGTCAACCTGGCAGATGAACCCCTCTGGGTCACACGGGGTGTTGACTGCCCTGGACAGAGGGTCGGCTATGATCAGGTCCTTGCCCGGGGTATATAGGAGCTGGAAATCGTACCGCCAGAGTTTAAGCAGAATGCGCTGGAGGCGAGGGGTCATATAATTCAGGTCTTTTTGTATAATGTTGACCAGCGGGCGATGATCGGTCTCGACAGTGAATTGGGGGAGGCCATACATGTAATCATGAAATTTGTCGACCCCAGTCAACAGACCCAGGCACTCCTTTTCAATCTGCGCGTAGCACTGTTCCATGGGGGTCATGGCACGTGATGCATATGCAACGGGGGCCCATGATGAGGCCTCATCACGTTGCAGGAGCACCACCCCAATGCCGGATTGGCTGGCATCCGTTGAAATTTTTGTTTCCTTCGTGGGATCAAAAAATGCCAATACCGGGGCCGTGATAAACTTGGTCTTGAGCTCCTCCCATTCGCGCTCGTGGGCGTGAAGCCATTGGAAGTCTTTGTTTGCACTGAGTACTGAATTTGGTGCATTTGAGTGCTATCGTGAGAGTTTGGTGTCTGAGGGAGTGCTGAATTTGGTGCATTTGAGTGCTATCGTGAGAGTTTGGTGACTGAGGGAGTGCTGAATTTGGTGCATTTGAGTGCTACAGTGAGAGTTTGGTGACTGAGGGAGTGCAGAATTTGGTGCATTTGAGTGCTATAGTGAGAGTTTGGTGACTGAGGGAGTTAGGTGAGGAGGGAGTAAGGTGCTCCTTTCATTTTGTTTCCTACATTTCCGCAAAGAGTGAGAAGAGAGCCAGGAGTTTACAGAGAGTGCAGCTGACTGGGAGCAGAGTCGGAGGGTGGAGATCCTGATGGTCCCCAGGGCAGCTATATTCTGTAAGGTAAGAGGGGATGGAGGCTAGGCCAGTTGCATGCTCCTCCTGCAGGATGTGGGTGGTGAGGGATAACACCGGTGTCCCCGCTGACTATGCCTGCAGGAAGTGCACCCAACTCCAGCTCCTCAAAGACCGTGTTAGGGAACTGGAGCTGAAGCTGGATGAACTTTGGATCATCCGGGAGGCAGAGGGGGTGATAGAGAAGAGTTACAGGGAGGTAACCACACCCAAGGTACAGGACAAGAATAGCTGGGTTACAGTCAGGGGAAAAAAACAAAACAGGCAGACAGTGCAGGAATCCCTCGTGGCCATTCCCCTTCAAAACAGGTTTACCGTTTTGGATGCTGTTGGGAGGGATGACCTACAGGGGGAAGGCCCTAACGGCCAGGTCTCTGGCACTGAGTCTGGCTCTGGGGCTCAGAAGGGAAGGGGAGAATAGAAAAGCAATAGTTGTAGGCGATTCAATGGTTAGGGGAATAGATCGGAGATTCTGTGGTCACGAGCGAGATTCCCGGAAGGTATGTTGCCTCCCGGGTGCCAGGGCCAGGGATGTCTCGGATCGTGTCTTCAGGATCCTTAAGGGGGAGGGGGAGCAGCCAGAAGTCGTGGTGCACATTGGTACCAACGACGTAGGTAGGAAAAGGGGTGTGGAGGTAATAAATGAGTTTAGGGAGTTAGGATGGAAGTTAAAAGCCAGGACAGACAGAGTTGTCATCTCTGGTTTGTTGCCGGTGCCACGTGATAGCGAGGCTAGGAATAGGGAGAGAGTGCAGCTGAACATGTGGCTGCAGGAATAGTGTAGGAGGGAGGGCTTCAGGTATTTGGATAATTGGAGTGCATTCTGGGGAAGGTGGGACCTGTACAAGCAGGACGGGTTGCATCTGAACCAGAGGGGCACCAATATCCTGGGAGGGAGATTTTCTAGTACTCTTCGGGAGGGTTTAAACTAATTTGGCAGGGGAATGGGAACCGGATTTGTAGTCCAGCAACTAAGGTAGCCGATATTCAGGACGCCAAAGCGGGTAATGTGGCAGTGGGGAAGGGAACACTGACAAAGGAGAGTACTTGCAGGCACGGAGATGGGTTGAAGTGTGTATACTTCAACGCAAGAAGCATTAGGAATAAGGTGGGTGAACGTAAGGCATGGATCGGTACTTGGGACTACGATGTGGTGGTCATCACGGAAACTTGGATAGAAGAGGGGCAGAAATGGTTGTTGGAGGTCCCTGGTTATAGATGTTTCAATAACATTAGGGAGGATGGTAAAAGAGGTGGGGGGGGGGGTTGGCATTGTTAATTAGAGATAGTATAACAGCTGCAGAAAGGCAGTTCGAGGAGTATCAGCCTACTGAGGTAGTATGGGTTGAAGTCAGAAATAGGAAAGGAGCAGTCACCTTGTTAGGAGTTTTCTATAGGCCCCCCAATAATAGCAGATATGTGGAGGAACAGATTGTGAAACAGATTTTGGAAAGGTGCAGAAGTCACAGGGTAGTAGTCATGGGTGACTTTCACTTCCCAAACATTGAGTGGAAACTCTTTCGATCAAATTGTTTGGATGGGGTGGTGTTTGTGCAGTGTGTCCAGGAAGCTTTTCGAATGCAGTATGTAGCTTGTCCGACCAGAGGAGGGGCAATATTGGATTTAGTACTTGGTAATGAACCAGGGCAAGTGATAGATTTGTGAGTGGGGGAGCATTTTGGAGATAGTGACCACAATTCTGTGACTTTCACTTTAGTAATGGAGAGGGATAGGTGCGTGCAACAGGGCAAGGTTTACAATTGGGGGAAGGGTAAATACGATGTTGTCAGACAAGAATTGAAGTGCATAAGTTGGGAACATAGGCTGTCAGGGAAGGACACAAGTGAAATGTGGAACTTGTTCAAGGAACAGGTATTATGTGTCCTTGATATGTATGTCCCTGTCAGGCAGGGAAGAGATGGTCGAGTGAGGGAACCATGGTTGACAAGAGAGGTTGAATGTCTTGTTAAGAGGAAAAAGGAGACTTATGTAAGGCTGAGGAAACAAGGTTCAGACAGGGCGTTGGAGGGATACAAGATAGCCAGGAGGGAACTGAAGAAAGGGATTAGGAGAGCTAAGAGAGGGCATGAACAATCTTTGGCGGGTAGGATCAAGGAAAACCCCAAGGCCTTTTACACATATGTGAGAAATATGAGAATGACTAGAGCGAAGGTAGGTCCGATCAAGGACAGTAGCGGGAGATTGTGTATTGAGTCTGAAGAGATAGGAGAGGTCTTGAACGAGTACTTTTCTTCTGTATTTACAAATGAGAGGGGCCATATTGTTGGAGAGGACAGTGTGAAACAGACTGGTAAGCTCGAGGAAATACTTGTTAGGAAGGAAGATGTGTTGGGCATTTTGAAAAACTTGAGGATAGACAAGTCCCCCGGGCCTGACGATATATATCCAAGGATTCTATGGGAAGCAAGAGATGAAATTGCAGCGCCGTTGGCAATGATCTTTTCGTCCTCACTGTCAACAGGGGTGGTACCAGGGGATTGGAGAGTGGCGAATGTCGTGCCCCTGTTCAAAAAAGGGAATAGGGATAACTCTGGGAATTACAGGCCAGTTAGTCTTACTTCGGTGGTAGGCAAAGTCATGGAAAGGGTACTGAAGGATAGGATTTCTGAGCACCTGGAAAGACACTGCTTGATTAGGGATAGTCAGCACAGATTTGTGAGGGGTAGGTCTTGCCTTACAAGTCTTATTGAATTCTTTGAGGAGGTGACCAAGCATGTGGATGAAGGTAAAGCAGTGGATGTAGTGTACATGGATATTAGTAAGGAATTTGATAAGGTTCCCCATGATAGGCTTCTGCAGAAAGTAAGGAGGCATGGGAAAGTGGGAAATTTGGCCAGTTGGATAACGAACTGGCTAACCGATAGAAGTCAGAGAGTGGTGGTGGATGACAAATATTCAGCCTGGATCCCAGTTACCAGTGGCATACCGCAGGGATCAGTTCTGGGTCCTCTGCTGTTTGTGATTTTCATTAATGACTTGGATGAGGGAGTTGAAGGGTGGGTCAGTAAATTTGCAGACGATATGAAGATTGGTGGAGTTGTGGATAGTGAGGAGGGCTGTTGTCGGCTGCAAAGAGACATAGATAGGATGCAGAGCTGGGCTGAGAAGTGGCAGATGGAGTTTAACCCTGAAAAGTGTGAGGTTGTCCATTTTGGAAGGACAAATATGAATGCGGAATACAGGGTTAACGATAGAGTTCTTGGCAATGTGGAGGAGCAGAGAGATCTTGGGGTCTATGTTCATACATCTTTAAAAGTTGCCACTCAAGTGGATAGAGCTGTGAAGAAGGCCTATGGTGTGCTAGCGTTCATTAACAGAGGGATTGAATTTAAGAGCCGTGAGGTGATGATGCAGCTGTACAAAACTTTGGTAAGGCCACATTTGGAGTACTGTGTACAGTTCTGGTCGCCTCATTTTAGGAAGGATGTGGAAGCTTTGGAAAAGGTGCAAAGGAGATTTACCAGGATGTTGCCTGGAATGGAGAGGTCTTACGAGGAAAGGTTGAGGGTGCTAGGCCTTTTCTCATTAGAACGGAGAAGGATGAGGGGCCACTTGATAGAGGTTTATAAGATGATTAGGGGAATAGATAGAGTAGACAGTCAGAGACGTTTTCCCCGGGTGGAACAAACCATTACAAGGGGGCATAAATTTAAGGAGAATGGTGGAAGATATAGGGGGGATGTCAGAGGTAGGTTCTTTACCCAGAGAGTAGTGGGGGCATGGGATGCACTGCCTGTGGATGTAGTTGAGTCGGAAACATTAGGGACCTTCAAGCAGCTATTGGATAGGTACATGGATTACGGTAAAATGATATAGTGTAGATTTATTTGTTCTTAAGGGCAGCACGGTAGCATTGTGGATAGCACAATTGCTTCACAGCTCCAGGGTCCCAGGTTCGATTCCGGCTTGGGTCACTGTCTGTGCGGAGTCTGCACATCCTCCCCATGTCTGCGTGGGTTTCCTCCGGGTGCTCCGGTTTCCTCCCACAGTCCAAAGATGTGCAAGTTAGGTGGATTGGCCATGATAAATTGCCTTTAGTGTCCAAAATTGCCCTTACTGTTGGGTGGAGGTGTTGACTTTGGGTAGGGTGCTCTTTCCAAGAGCCGGTGCAGACTCAAAGGGCCGAATGGCCTCCTTCTGCACTGTTGATTCAATGATAATCTATGATTAATCTAGGACAAAGGTTCGGCACAACATCGTGGGCTGAAGGGCCTGTTCTGTGCTGTATTTTTCTATGTTCTATGTTCTATGTTAAGTCTGTTGTCTTCCTGACCAGGTTCCGGAGAACTGTGGTATGGGAGGCGAGGTTGGGGATGAACTACCCCAGGAAGTTGACCATGGGTAAAAACCGGAGGACCGCCTTCTTATCCGCTGGCTTCTGCATGGCCGTGATGGCTGCCACCTTGTCCGCATCCGGCCGCACACCCAACCAGGTGATGTGGTCCCCTAGGGACTTGAGTTCCGTCTGGCCAAAGGAACATATGGCTCTGATGAGGCGAAGGCCTTGGTCCTGTATTCGTTTGAAAATGCACTGGAGGCGACTGATATGCTCCTGCGGGGTGGTGGACCAAATGATGATGTCGTCAACATAGACGCGCACACCCTCAATGCCCTCCATCATTTTCTCTATGATCCGGTGGAATACTTCTGATGCCGATATAATCCCAAACGGCATCCTGTTGTAGCAGTATCTGCCAAACGGGGTATTAAAGGCACACAGCTTTCTGCTGGACCTGTCTAGTTGAATTTGCCAGAATCCTTTCGAGGCGTCACGTTTGGTGAAGATTTTGGCCCGAGCCATCTCGCACGTGATCTCCTCGCGCTTGGGGATAGGGTAATGCTCCCTCATTATGTTGCGATTCAGATCCTTTGGGTCAATGCAGATCTGGAGCTCGCCGGAAGGCTTCTTTACGCACACCATGGAACTGACCCAGTCGGTTGGTTCCATCACTCTGGAGAGCACTTCTTGGTCCTGGAGGACCTGCAGCTGCTGCCTGAGGCGGTCCTTGAGGGGTGCTGGGACTCTGCGAGGTGCATGAACCACAGGCGTGGCGTCTTGTTTGAGCAGGATTTTGTAAGTGTATGGAAGCGTGCCCATGCCTTCGAAAACGTTGCGGTGCTGGTCGATGATGGCATTGAGTTGCACCCTGAAGTCCGCATCCTGGAAGGCAGATGTGTCCTCTGGAGAGAGAGAGTGTACTCGTTGAACGAGGTTTAGGAGTTTGCACGCCTGTGCGCCTAGCAGAGAGTCCTTCGAGGAGCCCACGATCTCAAAGGGAAGGATGGCTTTTCACAAGTTGTGCTTCACTTCGAGTTGGCATGAACCGGTAGCAGGAATGACATTGCCATTGTAGTCCACTAGTTGGCAGGTCGACGGAAGAATGGTTGGTTTAACCCCAAGGGTCTGAAAGGCTGACCACGCTAGGAGATTAGCGGAAGCACCAGTGTCCAGGCGGAATCGTATCTGGGATCGGTTGACCGTCAGGGTGGCACACCACTCGTCGTCTGGATCAATGCTGTGCACCGACAGCGGCTGGTGGTTTTGATTCGGGGACAGCTTGTTCTTTGTTATAACAGCGACTCGAAAAGGCTCCCTTGGGTCCTCGGTGTCACTGATTTGCGGGAAGTCGGAATCGGACTCGGTGAACGTGGGTTGAATTGCTTGAACGTTCCTGCGAGGCTGGCTGAAGCGATGCGAATTGGCAGGCTGAGCTGCTCGACAGCAGGCAGCATAGTGGCCAAGTCTGCCACATCGTAGGCACTGTCGCGATTTTGCAGGACATTGCCGCTTTAAATAGGCAGGGCCACATCGTGACGTCAGTACGCTCATTGCGCCACCGCACATACGTGGTGCAGTCCTGCATGGTGCACGCCTGCGCATCACGTTCCTCGACGTCACCGTCCCCTCGTTTGGCGCGTACAAACGCGGGAGGCCGTGAAAAGCGCGCAAAATGGCCGCCCTCATCCAGGCTGCAGCCTTGGAGGTGTTCAATTGTTTGGACCCGTTCCACCTCGTGGGGTCCTTGTCATTTCAGCCGCCTGTATGTGGGAGTACCTGCTGGTGGCATTTTCATGCAGGACACAGGACTCGATGGCAATTGCAAGGGTGAGTTGCTTAATTTTGAGGAGCTGCAGATGCAGGGGGTCTGACAGAACACCAAATACGATCTGGTCGCGTATCATGGAGTCGGAGGTGGACCCGTAGCCGCAGGACTGCGCAAGGATGCGGAGGTGAGTTAAAACGGATTGGAAAGGCTTGTCCTTACCCTGCAAGCGCTGCTGGAACAGGTATCTTTCGAAGCTTTCATTGATCTCTATGCTGAAGTGGGTATCGAATTTGAGGAGAACCGTCTTGTACTTTGTCTTGTCCTCGTCGTCTGTGAATGTGAGGGAGTTGAAGATGTGGATGGCGTGTTGCCCGGCCGTGGAGAGGAGCAGAGCAATCTTCCTGGTGTCCGAGGCGTTCTCCCTGTCCCTGGCTTTGAGGAAGAACTGGAAGCGCTTTTAAAAAATCTTCCAATTGACCCCGAGATTGCCGGCGATGCGGAGCGGCGGCGGCGGATTGATGTTCTCCATACTTCAGGATGCCGGAATGCTGATTAGTTGCAGGTGGGTCTCAGAAGTACTAGTATGCAACCACTCCTTGTACCATGATGTGTTGGGTGTTCTGGATCACAAACAGGTCACCAACACTGGAAGTGATGCAACTCTATTTTATTATAAGGTTAACTATATTAACATTCTTGAACTGCGGGTAAATGCAATACCAGCTTTTACTGTTGACCCTTGCCTAGTCCTAACCAGGTGATGCACTCAGCACATGGTGAATGTCTGTGTTGCAGGCTGTGAGCTCTGTGATCCGAGCTGGCTGCTACTAGAAAGAGCGGGAACTCTCCTGTCCCCTTTCTTTATAGTGCGTGTGCTCTCACTGGTGATTGGCTGCGGTGTTGTGTATGCTGATTGGTCCCACTGCATGTCCATCAGTGTGTGTGTGTGTCTGCACCATAATATACTGGTGTATATTATGACAAAAGGGAAAGGCTCCCATTGGGAAATAGCTTATGGCACCACTGGAACTATGGATCAAACAATCAGCAACGAATAATTGTCACAAAAGCTTCGGAAAACAAAAGTAATCGAAGAAAAAAATATTTTTAAAGTATACAGAGAAAGTCTTAAAATTGATCACTGACTGAATCCTCTTATTCAATCCTTTTAACTTACTTCTGGGAATAGCCAGTTTCCTAGCAACGCTGAAAATGTAAGTGGATGCGAAGATTACTCAGCACGAGATACGAGTGTCAGGAAATTGGGTGCACAACAAACTGATGCCGCCCACTCTTCAACTGACTATTATAATGAAGCCATCAATGTACACAATGTGCAAAGTGAACTGACATCTAGTATTACAGAATCTACCCAATTTTCCAACTGGGTTTGCACAATTTCCTTTAGTTCTCCAACTTTACCTAATCACAAAACAGAGCCTAACTTGTCATTTGAACTTTTGGCAGTTCTTTTTTTAAATGTTTTTCCCTGTCAATATTATTTTCCTCCCCTCCTGAGCTATTGGTTCCTTCCAGGTGTATGGACACCTGTGGCTATGGAGTATCTCAACCAAATGACCATTATTCATCTGAGCCCTGATGGTGAGTGTCAGCAGGATAGTTATCAATGGGCATATCACATATGGGTCTTACACTGTTTTGAACAACATCTGTACATGCACACTTCTGCAGTGGGTTGCTGGATAATGAACCTGGCACAGAGGCAATTTACAGCACCCTGCACAGTCATTCTGGCTAGAATCAAACTACCTCAGCACAGACAGATAATCAAACCAGGGACCTGATCTGTGTTGCTCAGCTTCTTAATGGATAAACACACTAAGGTATCAGGGAAGCTTGAGCAGATGGTGACCCTTAACCCAGAGAAAAAAAGATATTTCTTCAGTCAATCTTTCTGCAGGTAGATGGCTTTTTACATTCATCTTCCTTGTTTTTTTAATGACCTCTGACACTTGCAGCACTGCAAAATTTTCACCCCAGCAATTTCCAACACCAATAAGCCTGGCTCTGGTTATTTGGTTTTATTATCCATTTTGAATTTCTTGTAGCAAGCAAATGCTTTCTGAGAGGCAATAAAAGGTGCAATAGTCCAGGTCCATGCTGTGTCAATAAGAGCAAGAGATTGGGAATCACCTGCAGTACCAACAGCAGGAGTTACAGGAATTAAATTTTAATATCCCACTTCTCAAGTGCAACAGCTCAGCTGATGCCAAAATATAAGTCAAAACTGCTGCACAACATCTCCATCTTTTGATCACAGACAATCTATATATAATATATATAGTTTGTGTATTAGGAGCACAGGACAATATAATTGCAATTTACAATTCATAAATATTTCAGTAGATTTTCATTTTATTTAAATTCCCATTTAGTGTTTGGCAGAGTAGTAGACTTCAGGACAATTTCTGGTTACATTGCCAAACACAGAGCATACACAGAGGCAGTCCTTATCTTAATGGGGATTGTCTTTGAATCAATCCTCTTTACTAGACAATTGACGATAGTAAACAATGTTCCATGTGAAGATATCATAACACATACATATATTGATTGCATGTTTTAAAATTAGAAAGACTCAGGAGGGCCGGACAGTTAAAAGGTCATGCTGTTGCACTGCAGATGCTTCCATTAGTAATGATGGCAGGTTCTGCAAAGTTGCTAGTCTAAGAAATGACCTTAGCCATCCTGACAAAGATGCCCCTTTAACATTAATTCTGTTTGTTAACTTAAGATCTAGAACCCATGAATAACGCAATTAAATATTTTCAACTTGGGATTCATGACAGATCATAATAACATATTGATAATATAATGAACATTTAATAATCAGTCCATCTGCTCATAGCTTCCTTGATACGTCGGTGTGTTTATCCATTAATGTGAATAATAATCAGTATTAGATCTGAAACTCAGCAATAATTCACTGGTAATAAGTATTGAATTCATGATCAATCAGTATCTCATTGATAATATAATTAGCATAGGATATACAAATATCAATAGGTCATTGATGATAATCAATATTATAAGTATAATCAGTTGAAAACTCATTGACAAGGTGATCAGGATTGGATTTATAACCTAACAAAACTCACTGAGAATAATCAGTGTAGGATTTACAATATTCAATAATTGCAGTTATTATTGGATCTATAGCAGTTCTACAGGAGAAATGATAGAGTAGGGGATACTGGAATGGAATGGATACTGGAATGCTCCTTCACAAGAAATCTTAGAAACCTTGGAAAGAGATCAGTGCAGATTCCCCAACATGTTACCATGACTCCAAAGGTTATGTTATGAGGAGAGGTTACATAAACTCGGTTTGTATCCCCTGGAAATAGAAGGTTAAAGGATGATTTAATTGAGGCTTTCAAGATTTTGAATGGACTTGTAGGATAAATAGAGAGAAACATTTTCTGCTGCTGGGAGAGTTCAGGACAAAGGATAAAAATCTTAATGTCACAGCCAGGTCACTCCACAAACATTCAATCCTTCCACCACCAACGGGCAGTTGCAACTATGTGTACCATCTACAAGATGCACTGCCAGAACTCACCAAGGCTCCTTAGGCAGTACCTTCCAAACCCATGCCCACCCTCATGTAGAAGGAGAGGAGCAGCAGAGACCTGGGAACCCCACCACCTGGAGGTTCCCCTCCAAGTCAGTCACCACCTAGACTTGGAAATATATTGCCGTTCCTTCACTGTCACTGGGCCAAAATCCTAGAACTCCCTTCCTAACAGCACAGTGGGTGTACCTACACATCAGGGACCGCAGCAGTTTAAGAAGGCAGCTCACCACCACCTTCTGGAGAGCAACAACCAGGGATGGGCAATAAATGCTGGCCTAACCAGCAATACCCACATCCCGCAAATGAAAAAAAAATTCAGGAGAGGGAGAGAGGAAATGCTTCTTTACTATAATGGTGGTAGACATGCAAAATGATCTCACAGTGAAAGGACTAGGTACCAGCAAAATTTATAAAATATCTGAATTGATGGAGTTTTGCTAGCCAAGGACAATATGTGACATGTGATTGGGTGGATGGGGTTAGCATCCAGATTGTCCATGATCTTGTTGAATGGCAGAACAGGCTTGAGGGGCTGAATGGCCTTTGTCTGTTCTTATGTCCCTATATGACCCAGAAGAATGTGTCTCGATCACACTATTCTCAGCCAACGATGGAAACAGTCTAGTTATTTTTTACATTTTGGCCGACATGTATTCGTAAGAATATTTTGTAGCATTTTAAAAAGAACACACACATTTTATTGGTCGAAAGTAATTTAAGAAAACTGAGCATGGCATCGCTGACATTTCAAGTATTTTCAAATGTACATAATGATGTACCATCTATGAAGTGTTGGAGCTAATTGATAATTTAATCATTGTGCAAAACATGACCTTCCATTTAATTATTTGTCATCAGTTTGGAATACATAATTAGCCAATAGCTGAAATTAGGATTTATAAATCAAGAACGTCAAGTCAATGATGAATAAACAATAAATAATATATTGATGTTGGATGTATATAACTTATGAAATCAATGCAATAAAAGCAAAATATGGCAGATGCTGGAAACCTGCAATAAAAGCAAAAATGAAGGAAAAGTCCGGTAGGTCTGGGTGGCATGGTGGCATGGCGGTTAGCACAGCTGCCTCACAGCACCAGGGACCTGGGTTTGATTACGACCTTAGGTGAGTGTCTGTGTCGAGTTTGCACGTTCTCTGTGCCTGCATGGGTTTCCGCAGGGTGCTCCGGTTTCCTCCCACAGACCAAAGATGTGCAGGTTAGGTGGATTGGCAATGATCAAGCGTAAGCATATGAGGAAAGACCAGGATTGTGGGCCTAGTTAGAGTGCTCTTTCAGAGGGTTGGTGCAGATTCAATGGGCCGAATGGCCCCCTTCTACACTGTAGGGATTCTATGGATTCTAACAGTTTGGCAGCGTCTGTGGAGAAAGAACAGATTTAAAAAAATAAATTTAGAATAGCCAATTATTTTTCTTTACCAATTAAGGGGCAATTTAGTGTGGCCAATCCACCTAACCAGCACATCTTTGAGTTGTGGGTGTGAAACCCACACATATATGGGCGAAAACTCCACATGAACAGTGACCCAGGGCCGGGATTCGAATTTAGATCCTCAGCTCTGCAGCCCCAGTGCTAACCACTGCGCCACATGCCGCCCCGAGAGAAACAGAGTTAATGTTTCTAGTCCATATGCCTCTTCTTTGCTGCCACACCACCTGAGTTTTCCAGCATTTTCTGATTATGTAATCCAATCAACAATGAGTTCTTGGGCAGCACGGTGGCGCAGCTGCCTCACGGCGCCGAGGTCCCACGTTCGATTCTGGGTCACTGTCCGTGTGGAGTTTGCACATTCTCCCCATGTTTGCGTGGGTTTTGCCCTCACAACCCACAGATGTGCAGGGTAGGTGGATTGGCCACCCTTAATTGGAAAAAACGAAGTGGGTACTCTAAATTTAAATAAAAAAACAATGAGTTCTTGATTACCAGAACTGGGTGTACAACTCACCAATGCCTCTTTATAATTATGATCAGTTTGCAAAGTTAGTCTGCAAGAACTCTAAAACCCTTGAAATGAAAATCGCTTATTGTCACAAGTAGGCTTCAAATGAGGTTACTGTGAAAAGCCCCTAGTCACCACACTCTGGCGCCTGTTCTGGGAGGCTGTTACGGGAATTGAACCGTGCTGCTGGCATGCCTTGGTCTGCTTTTAAAGCCAGCGATTTAGCCCTGTGCTAAACAGCCCCTTGGTGATGGCTTTACTCCAGCATCTTGTTTAATTTAACAAATGAGTTTATAATAATGCAATTTTCAGACAATCCCTCAATGTCTAAATGATTTAAAATAAACCATTACTCAATCATTGGTTGCTGTTTGATTACGAGCTGTGATGTTGTAAGACAGTTCAATCTCAGTGGTTCCTTTTCAGGAATTTCAGCAGTAAACTTTACTGTTACATCGCCAGAGGGTGGCTCCAAACAAATCTGCACAAATTGTTCACTCAACCATCTTTTAATGCGATATTTAATACCTGTTGCAATTTGATATGCCAGAGTACACATTTTGGTAAGTTGCAATCAAGGAGTTGAAATGGCTTCACACACTAAAAGTGAAACATAAGTGGTTCCTGTTTGCCATTTGAACTCAAGAGATTAGATTACTCCTTAAAAACACTTAGTGGTATCTGTTTACATATGAAGTTGTGAGGTTTATTCAACATTAATGCTTTGCTATGGTGTTGTGCATTTCTATTCACCTTATAATTTGAAGATGAGGTGATTAAGCAGCAAGGATATTGCCAAGATTGGATTCTGATGGCAGTTTGAATTTGAAAGATAGACAAGTTTATGCACCATTATAGTGTCATCCAGTTATTTTTTTGTTGATCTTTAACAGTTAATTAGAAGACATTATTGCTGAAAAATGAGCCCATCTGTGCAAAACTCAAAACAAGTGTCCAACATTTGATGTGATTCTGTGATTGGACAGAATTTGCTAAATAATCATCAGGGCGCTTAGAGTTACACTGACAACCAACTTAAGATTGTCCGCCGGGTTCACAGTGTGGCACATATGCATATACTGGAAGTAACATATATTAATAAACAGGGCCCTGTTCTTTGTAGACAGAAAGAACATGTATACAAATTGCACCTATTGCAGCTAAACAAAACTAGTGACTGCCATTCGCTGACCCATTACTCAGGACATTGCCACGATCAGTTGGGGTCAAACTGCATGGTTTAACTTTCAAACAATGATTGGCAGTTAACTGTCTGTCACCTGGTGCATTCTTCTATAACGGCCAACCAATCAGTTCTTTCTTCTCATACAGTATAAATTGTTGTTTTCCTCTTACAATGGTATTCTTGCAAAGTGTCTGATGAGTGCAAGATGAAAAGCTTCAACAGGTTACTTTTTCAGCAATACTCAAGTTCTGTATCGCCAAACAACTACTGTTCATTATCTTAATTACTGTATGATAATGTTTGTTAGTGATGGGGTGAATGCTGTGGTGGTATTCTTTGTGTGAGCTGATAAACAGTAAGCAATAGGTAAAGGCAGATCCTACCCTGCTAATCATTTTTTTCAATACTAACTAAAAAATAGCTTTCAAAATCTCCGAGGCAAACAACTTTTTAAGTTTTGTTTTGTATCACGGGCAGCACGGTAGCACAGTGGTTAGCACAGTTGCTTCAGAGCTCTAGGATCCCAGGTTCGATTCCCGGCTTGGGTCACTGTCTGTGCGGTGTCTGCACGTTCTCCCCGTGTCTGGGTGGGTTTTCTCCGGGTGCTCCGGCTTCCTCCCACAGTCCAAAGATGTGCAGTTAGGTGGATTGGCCATGACAAATTGTCCTTAGTGTCCAAAAATCTTAGGTGGGGTTACTGGGTTATGGGGATAGGGTGGAGGCATGGGCTTAAGTTGGGTACTCTTTCCAAGAGCCAGTGCAGACTCGATGGGCTGAATGGCCTCCTTCTGCACTGTAAATTCTATGATCATCTGAAATTATACTGACGGTCTGCTCAAACCAATGCACTTGAAGTAGTCAATCTAGTTTGTTTCTAGGCATACTGAGTTATAACTAGCTATACTGGCAGGCCCAAAGCTTTTCCACACATCCCTGAGCCGTCCTCCATAATATTTAGGTGGATGGGAGCCGAAATCCACTCGCCATATGTAAATAAACAAGTAAGGGTCAATTGAGTTTGTTCAGCTCCAACAACACTCAAGAAGCTAGACACCATCCAAGATAAAGCAACCTGCTTGATTGGCATCCTGCCCACAAACATTCAACCCCTCCACCACTGAAGTACAGTAGCAGCAATGTGTACCATCTACAAGATGCACTGCAAGAACCTACCAAGGCTCCTGAGACAGCACCATCCAAACCCATTACCACTGCCATTTCGCAGGACAAGAGCACCAGATGCATCGGAACACCTCCACCTTCACGTTGCCCTCCAAGCCACACATTATCCTGACTTGGGACTATGTCACCGTTCCTTTAATGTCACTTGGTCAAAGTCCTGGAGCTTCCTCCCTAACAGCACTATGGGCGTACCTACTGCAGCTGTTCAAGAAGGCATCTCACCACCATTTTCTCTAAGGCAATTAGGGATCGGTAGCCCGTATTCCTTGAATGCATAAAAAAATTGACCCAATATTACCTTGCCCATGCCATAATACATTTGGCATGAAAAGGCAGGTCGGATTGGGAGGCCCATTTGTTCCAAAAGGTTTTTAAAAGGGTGGGAAGGACGAGGGGTACAAATTTCAGAGTGCGCTTTCCCTCACCCAAAGATATCTTTTCATCTTCCTTCCTCCCTACTTGCACTGCAAAATCCACACATCCCCTCCCTAGCCCCTCCCAAAAGTGCCTGATCTCTCCCCTCCCAATATTTCTGACTTACTTGATCCAAATCCATTGGAACCTTGATCCTTGGCCTCCGTGTAGTTCCAGCAGTGTCCACTACTGAGCTCTGGCATTGGCCCAGACTACAAAAAGTGCCATCCAATCAGATTGGCAACCAAATCCCGAGGGTGTGACTTCCTTTCAGTGAGGGATGGAAGGTCCACAGTTTCCTTGTTGCCACCCACAGTGTGTTCCTGATCTAGGCTGAACTTTTTCTTTCATCGGTCAATTTCCAACTGACTTTTTAGTTTGGGATGTGCATGAGGGAGGTGGGGCACATTGGGCGGAGACAAGGAGTACAACTTCTCAAACACCCCTCCCCCATCCAATCCAGCCCATAGTATAAGAGGAACTTTTCTGGATCATTGTAAACATCTTAAAATAGTATGGAAGAATGAACTTGCATTTATATAGTGCCCTTTTAGAACTCCAAGACATCTCAAAGTGCAAAACAGCCAATAATGCACCTTTGAAATGTAATCACTGTTGCAGTGTCAGAATCCTCGCATTTAATTTGCACATAGAAAGGTCCTACAAACAGCAATAATCCAGGTAGTGTTTCAGTGACATGAGTATTATCGCAACAAAACACAAGCATGTTTTCTGTAGGTGAAACAGCCTTAGACAACATCATCTCATTATCATCTGCTGGGTTGAACTAACCTTGTGCTCACATTTGAACTGAAGCTCAAAAGCAATTGGCAACCTTTGCATGCACTTCAATGCTGTGTGTTTTGCGAAAGCCCAGAATCCTCAGTGCCTGTGACTTGCTTCAACTAATGTGACCAACATTAAACCTAGTTGCCGGGATGAACCTGCCCATTTGGGCTGTGCTAGACTCTAGACAGCAATGAGATTGACTCGAGTTTATTCAATGTTGTCTTAGTTCGAGCTGTTATCCATCTGCGCTGCTCAGTGGCACAGTATTTACCATTACTGCCTCAGGGAGCCAGGGACCCAGGTTCAATTCTGGCCTTGGATGACTGTCTGTGTGGAGTTTGCACTTACTCTCCGTGTCTGCGTAGGTTTCCTCCGGGCGCTCTGGTTTCCTCCCACAGTCCAAAGATTTGCAGGTTAGGTCAATTGGCCATGATAAAATAAAATTCCCCTTGGTTAGGTGGGGGTGGGATGATGGGGATAGAGCGGGGGAGTGGGCCTAGGTAGAGTGCTCTTTCAGAGGGTCAATGCAGACTCGATGGGATGAACGGCCACCTTCTGCACTGTAGGGATTCAGGAGCAGGCAGTTATTTTGTTGCATCAGACTGGCAGTACAGTAATGATTTCCAAGTGTCAGTGCAAATTGAGTACCAAATTAATAACACAGCAATGTGTGTGTGTAAATTAGTGAAAGCAAAGGACGAGGAAGGAACGTGCGAGTTCATAGTTCATTTTTAATAATTAATCTGTCAAGAACATAGCTGATCTTGAGACATTGTGGCCAACTTGGAGCCTGTGCGTTTCATTGTTAATATGGCCTACCAATTAAGGCCCGTGTGCAAGCATTTATTGCAGTGATCCAGTTAACGGTAATTGGTTGTAAAGTGATGGTCAGTAAAGTGTTGTTATTTGCCATCTCCAGTACAGGAGGAATCAGGTTGAATGCTTCACTTCCCTGTTCTTTTCTTTAAAGCTTGCTTTAAGAGTCTGAGTGGTTTTCACCTTTAACAATCAGATTAAAATCCATCCTAGATGAGGTTCCTCTGTCTGCTGGTTATAAGGCTCCTATGAAAAATACATGTTTGCAACCTCCAACCAGTCTTCAGTAGACAATGACCTATAGCAAAAACAAAACTACCCAGAATTTGGCCTTGATTTGCAGTCCCACTTAGCGAGATCACATGATGATTTGTGTGGAAATTACAACACCGTAGGACTTTGCTGACTTTGTTATTAAGTATCGCACCCACCCTTCCCATTTCAGCAACTTCTCTCACCCTCTAAGAACTCTGAAATTTTAATAATAATCATCTTTATTATTGTTACAAGTAGGCTTACATTAACACCGCAATGAAGTTACTGTGAAAATGCCCTAGTTGCCACATTCCGGCACCTGTTCAGGTACACAGAGGGAGAATTCAGAATGTCCAATTCACCTAACAGCACCTGGAGGAAACCCACGCAGACACGGGGAGAACGTGCAAACTCCTCACAGACAATGATGCAAGCGGGAATCGAACCTGGGACGCTGGCGCTGTGAAGCAGCAATGCTAACCATTCTGGCCTAGCCTGTGCACTCTGGACTTCATTCATCCCTCCTTTAGTGGCTGAGCCTCAAATTGCCTCGGCGCGAAGCATTGAAATTCCTTCCCCAGACCTCCTCTTCATCTCCATCTCTCTTCCTCTCATTTCAAATGCTGCCTAAAATCGATTCCGTTGACCAAATTTCTGGTCCCCAGTCCTTTCTGGTTGTGTCTCAAGGTTCCTCTGATAAATGCCCCCTCGAAGTGCCTTGGGACGTTTTGGCATCTTCAGGGCGCCATATAAATGCACGTTGTTGTTGGGGCAGACTCGCTGAACCGTTGCAATTCACCTTGCTGTGCCATACTTGAGCTGGTGGTTTCATATTCAGACTGAGAACATTTCTACCTCCCAGCACCAGGATGTTATCCTGTCGATCATTTAAACGTATGTGCGGATAGGTGTGTGGTTTTGTGAGCGTGTTGGCGCTTTGTGATCATGTCCAAGTGCTTCCAGGCAAGTGCACACAGATGTATTATCAATTAGCTTTTATATTATTACAGATATGTTTCAAGTGGATCGGTGAATGCCTTATTCATTTTTCAGGTACACGAGTATTGTATATATTCAGTGTTCGTGTTCCCCAATTCAGAGAGAAGGGACCAAATAGACGGGAAACCTTCTGATTATTACGAAACTAAGATTCAGCCACCCATTTCCACTAAGCGGAATTAATGTATTTCCATTTGACCCTGCCCTGCATACACTTTATAAAACTCCCAGCTCGCGCTTTGGTTTATCTGATTGCAATGTTGGGTGAATTGACTCGGAGAGCCCCGTTTGAAGTTACCTTGTCTCTCTCTCTCTGTGAATGAATCTGACTGAGGCTGCACTTGTCAGTTCATAAAGCGAATAACTGAGCAAGCGCCGTGTACTCCTGGGCTCTGAGCACTGCCCTCTTTCCTCCATGCCAGCGCTGTGTTCCAGAACCCCCCCCCCCCCCCCCCCGCAACACACACACACACACACTCCCCAGGCAAGATCCCAAAGTGACCATCCGTGGGTTCCTCTGCCCTCCCCCACCCGCTGCACCGGCGCCAACCCCGGAATCCGCGTGAAAGCAGCAAGTTGAATCCCCCCCCCCCCCCCCCATCAGCCCGAGAGCCACACAGCAACAACACGGAGCAAGAGAGAAATAAATAAATAAACAAATAACAGCAACACAATGGCAACCTCGCCACACAGCTCTGCCAGATGGAACAGCATCCTTCCTGCTGCACAGACAGAGGCTGGCCTCCTCTCCTCACCCTCCCTCCCTCCCTCTCCATCATCACATCCACCCCTGAACAATTCACAGTCAAAGCAGAGCCCAGGCCAAAAAAAAGCCCCCCCCCCCTTGCAAGCACTCACCCAGGACGAAGTAAGGCAGCTCGGTGTTCTCCAGGTCGTCCACCACCACCACCTCGCCGGGGAAATCATTCCTGACCGAGAAGAGGAGTTTGGGCTCGGCCGCCAGCGGGGTGTGGATGCTCAGGTCGTTCTCCCGGAGGAAAGGCAGCGCCGACACGCTCACCGTCTTCACTTTGCACTCTCCATCCTTGGGGTGCTCGCCATCCACCGCCTCCAAGCCGGTGCCCAGCATGGTGTAGAGAGCCCCCAGAATCAGCAAGGACAACATCATCATTCCAGCACCCTAACCCACCCACTCCCCTAGCTCACTGCAACAACCCCCCTTTCACCCACCTCCTCCTCACACCCTCAACACAATAACAAAGGCTTCAGCTAGCGGTGCAACTGGCCCAGATTGCTCCGGCAATGTTCACTACACCCTGCCAACTTGGAGCAGGCGGAGGCTGCGAACGGGCAACTCCATGTAAACGCCGAGCGGCAGGGCAAGCACATTCACACACGGCCGGTGCATTGAGTGGGAAGCTGGGACCAGCTCTGGGAGGGAGGGAGGAAGTGGGGAAGGGGGGTGGATTTGTCCCTCCTGCTATGTTTGAAGTGGCCCGCTAGGGGTGATCCGGGTAAATGCCCTCCTCTTAATGCCAATCGGGGAGCGGTTTTTCTTTTGGGTGTCTATTTTCTGCGCAGTTGCTGGGGAAGAGGGAGGGAGGGAGGAGGGGGCAGCCCACGTGTGAAAGGCAGAGAGAGAGAGAGAGACTGCGAGCGGGCGGGCGAGGTAAAGCCACTTGGTGATCTGGACAGCAGCTCCTGTGTGCTGGGTCTGGCTGGCCGCTCCAGCTCTCACTCCAGCCGATGTCCGGGCAACCCAGAGGCGCTGTTTCGCTGCTCCAGGGATGAGCATCTGTGTGATCGACCTCTACCCACAGCCTGTGTCCCCCCTCCGCTCCGACCCTGGTAAGTGGCGGCCCATTTTGCCTACACCTCCCCTCAAAGCAGCTCCACTCCCCCCGGGCTCGCAGTCTGCCTGACCAGCGGGCTAACCCCGCTCGGTCCCTCTAGCTGCAGTGCGGGGCACAATTTTCAAACCCCTTGGTTTGAGTGTGTACCTGGAAGCTTTTATTTTAAATCAATTCCTGTGACATGAAGTGTCTCACTGGACCTCATCATTCCAAAGTGTCTCTGGGGAAGCGGCGAGAGGCGTTACATTCAGGTATTAATGCTGAATATTTATTCTCCTAAATCAATGAGGTGAATGAACCAAAACTTCCTATTCAAAATTCGATTGGGTTTTTAGTTCTAAGTATATGGATGTTACACACTCGCACGTATAACTGGATACTTTCGTCTGAATAAATGACGGTAGGACATTTACAGTAATTGAACACTTTTAGTCGATGTCAGTGAAATGCAATTGATGGACTTTTATCCCAGGTCATTATTCTGTCGGTGTTTGTGTGTGTATGTTTGTGCCTCTGTGTCTGCGTGTGTCAGTGCCTGCGTCTGCATCTGTGTGTCTCTGTATGTTTGCACCTGCGTTTTATGTGTGTGTCAATGCCTGCATGTCTCTGTGTGTGTCTGTAGGTGTATCTGTGTGCGTGTCTCTATGTGCATCTGTCTGTGTGTCTGTGTGTGTGTGTGTGCCTCTGTGTGTATCTGTGTGCATGTCTCCATGTGTATCTGTGTGTCTGTGTATCTATGTGTGTGTCTCTATGTGTATCTGGGTGTCTGTGTATCTATGTGTGTGTCTATGTGTATCTGTGTGTCTGTGTATCTATGTGTGTGCCTCTATGTGTATCTGTGTCTCTGTGTATATATGTGTGTGTCTCTATGTGTATTTGTGTGTGTCTCTATGTGTGTGTATCTGTGTGTGTCTATGTGTATCTGTGTGTATGTGTATTTGTGTGTGTGTGTGTATCGGTGTGTGCGTGTGTCTCTATGTGTATTTGTGTGTATGTGTATCTGTGTGTGTGTGTGGGTGTACCTGTGTGTGTATCTGTATGTGTGTGTCTCTAGGTGTATCTGTGTGTATATGTATCTGTGTGTGTGTCTGTGTATCTGTGTGTGTGTGTCTATGTGTGTAACTGTGTGTATGTGTGTATGTGTACCTGTGTGGCTGTGTGTATCTGTGTGTGTGTGTCTATGTGTATCTATGTATATGTATCTGTGTGTGTGTGTCTACGTGTACCTATGTGTATGTGTATCTGTGTGTATGTGTATATGTTGTGTGTCTCTCTATATGTACCTGTGTGTGTGTCTATGTGTACCTGCGTGTATGTGTCTCTGTGTGTGTCTCTATGTGTATCGGTGTGTGTGTATCTGTGTGTGTGTCTGTGTATCTGTGTGTGTCTCTATATGTATCTGTGTGTTTGTGTGTGTGTTATGTGTACCTGTGGGTCTGTGTATCCGTGTGTGTGATTCTCTACGTGTACCTGTGTGTATGTGTATCTGTGTGTGTCTCTCTATGTGTACCTGTGTGTATGTGTATCTGTGTGTGTCTCTCTATGTGTACCTGTGTGTATGTGTATCTGTGTGTGTCTCTCTATGTGTACCTGTGTGTTTGTGTATATGTGTGTGTCGCTCTATGTGTACCTGTGTGTATGTGTATCTGTGTGTGTCTCTCTATGTGTACCTGTGTGTATGTGTATCTGTGTGTGTCTCTCTATGTGTACCTGTGTGTATGTGTATCTGTGTGTGTCTCTCTATGTGTACCTGTGTGTATGTGTATCTGTGTGTGTCTCTCTATGTGTACCTGTGTGTATGTTTATCTGTGTGTGTCTCTCTATGTGTGTATGTGTATCTGTGTGTGTCTCTCTATGTGTACCTGTATGTATGTGTATCTGCGTGTGTCTCTCTATGTGTACCTGTGTGTATGTGTATCTGTGTGTATCTCACTATGTGTACCTGTGTGTGACGGTTCACTCAGCTCTCTCCCATGCTGCTGTTCCTCCCACTTTGCCGATTTATAGAGCTATTGTCTGTGGGCTTCAGTTATTAGGAACCAGGCCCTGTACGCACCCAAAGCCCGGCCTAATACCCTAATACAACGTCCGGCATCCCTCATCCCCGCTCTTCCCGCCCCCCCCCCCCCCCCCGAATGAAAAGGAGAATCGATTATATTGTGGTGGGCTGTTAACTTTCTGCCATTGGGCCGCTTCAATACAGGCTGTTTCCCTGAAGAAGGATTGGACCCAGACGATGAGAGGGTTTGAACATGTCCCAAGTAAGGGAGTCTTGTTCCCTGCAGTCATTTCGCTGGATGTTCCCTGTGTGTCTATGTGTTGGCTGTGCTGGGCGGTACGAACAAAATTCCGGCGAGAGGGGTGGTCAGGTCCTCCCTTTCGATTCAATGTCCAGTGTCGAGTGTGCGATAGATACCTCCTTTACTCAGCTGACTGGATAGGGTGAAAGGGATAGCGATAGATGGATGGATGGATGGATGGATAGATAGATAAATAGATAAGATAGATATAGATAGATAGTATGTGTGTCAGGGGTCTGGAAGGTTACTAAGTGGCAGGTAGAGGACAGGTTAGTGCAGCCACTGTGTTCCTATTCGGGTGGAGGCGGGCGGGCGGGCGGGGTGGTTGGTGCGTGGGTGGGTGCCAGTGGACTTGCCCAGAGATTTGAAGAGCAAAACGCGCGCAGGAGAAAGGCTGGGGGTGGGGGGTGTTTTTTTGTTAGTTGCCGCGGATTGCGATCTGGCCTGAGGGAGGGAGCCCGCGGTTGAGGTGAGCTGTCCGCCGCCGGCGTGGTGCTGAAAGGCAGGTTTGCGCTGGAAAATCAGGAAGGTGGAAGTCTGGATCTGGTCAGCGGTTCCCCTCCCGGAGGGGCGGGGGTGGGAAACGAGCCTGAATACTCGGTGCATGCCGTTAGAAAGGACGGCAGGGCAGATTCTTCAATGCTAAGATAGCCCATGTCCCACTCCTCAACTTTCCTCCGATAATAACTGGACAGGACTCTACCAATTCATGGGGCAGACTTTTGAAGCCAGTTGTGTCCGGGACTGTCTTTAATTTTCTTTGCCAAATCTCACGGATCCCATTCTAGACATTCAGTTCTGCTGTGCCGATGCAGCCAGTTGGAATAAGGGAGGTGTTTAATTGCAAAACCCATTAACTGTTTGTACGGTCGGATAAAGCTGTTGATTCTGAATCTTTGCACTGGAGGTGGTGTCTGAGAGGGGCATCATTGGATGCGAGATAGGGAGATCCGATAGGCGGATGGTTTCTATATGAGACTCACCCCTATCCTCCCTCCCAACCCCCTCCCACTCTCCCCCTCTGCGTTTATAAATGCTGAGTTCCGAGCTCCAGTAGCTTGAATCGCTCCGCTCTCTGATCGCACTAAAGACTTGCAGAGGCACTTGGAGAGGGCGCTTCCCCAATCTGGAAAGGGGCCACTGTGGATAGATTATCATCGACGGGGTGAACTTCCAGATGAGCATGTGACCGGGGGGGGGGGTTGGGTGAGGGATGGACTTTCTTCTGCAATCTCTCTGGAAATCTGTTGCCTTGTTTCCAAAGGATTTCGTGCAGATGGTAGCCGCCACACTGGCACTTGGAGAGGGCACGAGCGGCTCTCGCCCAAACCACCCGCCCCCAGCAGCCAGATAGCCAGTGGAGTGAGTGCGGGTGCTGAAGGGAAGGAGCTGTGCACCCGACTGGCAATTCAGCCGTTCCCTCTGGCTGGGGAGATCGGGTCCTACCTTGGACAACACCTGCCCCTCTTTTTGCTCAATTTCTCACTCCACCCAGATCCGTCCTCTGCCTTCTCTCTCCGCATGTAGCTCCTGAAGACGCTGCTTTACAATGAGGTTTCCCCGCTCGCCTAGCCGGTTAGTAATGGGGACTTCCCTGGCCTTTCCCAGGGTACCAGACCGGACCCCAAGAGCGACACACCGGCTCGCCTGCCTTGGAGGGAGTGTGTGTGCCAGGTTAGTGTTGGGCTTTCCGAGAGACGTGCTGCCTCCGGTTTCAACAGCACCGCTTCCAGGAATTGGGAACTCCAAGGTGTGGGGGAAAGGGAAGGGGTGGATTCAGCAACTTCCACGCACCCTTCCTCCCCATCCCTCCTCCCCTCTACCCCTCCCCGTCCCTCCACACACACACACACAGAACTCCTAATGCTCTGATCAATTCTCCTACCCCGGGTTGTAGCGCTGCCCCGTGTTAAAGGGTGTGTGAGTTGCAGGAATAGCAGCAGCGTTGTCACTGGATCAGAGGGAGCGCTTGCAGGCGAGCCGGGTCCTCTCGGTGGCTTTCGGACTCTCTTGTGGGATATCAGCTCTCCACAGTTCTCCGGAAGGGTGGCCAGTTGACCCTTTGCAACCCGCAGGCGCCCTCTGTGCAGCCTCACTGAATACAATCTGCACCCGATGTGAACCTAGACTGAGGGGTGACGGACAGGGGAAGGAGCGAAGGGTGCAGTTCGCAAGAATGCAGAATGTTTCCCCCCCCCCCCCCACTCCTCAGAGAAAGCAGCCAACTCCACCCCTGGGAACTCTGCGAACATTCTGTAAAACTAAATGTTGGTTGTTATGTAATGAGCGCAGCAAGAGCGATTCTGAACACATAGCTTAGCCGTGGTTTCCCGTCGGAATTCCTGTGTGTTTGTGCTTTAGACCGATCACCGCAGCGTCAGATGTGTGTCTGTTAAGCAGTCTCTACCCACCTGTGTATGTCTGTTGCAGTTTGTGTGTCTTAGTGTCTGAGTCTCTGTAACTGTGTTTCAATGTATTCCTGTCTCTCTGTCAGTTCATGTGATCATGTCAGTGTAGAAGACGTGTTTGTTTGTGTGTAGATGATTTATATATCAGTGTATGTGGGGGTGAGGGTGGCGGTGCTGCGCTTTCTGTGATTCCGTGACTACCAGCTATGTCTACCAAAATATCCGTGTCTACTCTGTGTGCAGCCTTTCTCCGTGCATGACTCCCTGAGATTTTATCTACACGCAGCTTTTGTCTGTGTGATACATCTGTTTGTTTGTATGCGGCTCTAATTTGTGTTCGCGTGGGTATATGTACGTACACAACGGCCTGTCCAGCTGTATTTTGTATTTGAATCTATCTGCGTGTCTGTACATCTGGATGTGTTTTGTGTTGAGTGTATTCTGGGTGTGTGGTTAACTGTGTTGAGTACATTCTGCGTATGTGTTCTGGCTGTGTTTTGCGTTGAGTACATGCTGGATATGTATTTGGTTGTGTTTTGTGTTGAGTACATTCTGTGTTTGCTTTTTGGTTGTGTTTTGTGTTGAGTACATTCTGGGTGCGTGCTTGAATGCATTTTGAGTGTATTCAGGGATTGTGTTTGACTGTGTTTTGAGCAGGATGTGTGTTTTGACTATATTTTGAATATATTCAGGGTGTGTGTTTGAATGTATTTTGAGTATATTGTGGTGTGTGTTTGACTGTATTTTGATTTGGGATGTGTGTTTGACTATGGTTTGTGTTGAATACATTCTGGGTGTGTGTTTGACTGTTTTGAGCATATCCTTAGTGTTTGACTGTGTTTTGTATATATTCTGGATATGTATGTGTATGTGTTTGACTGTGTTGTGCAGAGTTAATTCTGGTGTATGTTTGACTGTGTGCTGTGTGGAGTATATTTTGGGTGTGTGTTTGGCGGCGTTGTATTGAGCCTATTCGGTATGTGTTTGACTGCATTTTGAGTATGTTCTGGGTGTGTATTTGGCTGTGTGTTGAGTATATTCTGGGTGTATTTGATAGTTTTTAAAGTATATTCTGGGTGTGCGTTTGGCTCTGTGTTGCACTGAGTATATTCTGGGTGTGACTGTATTTGAAGTATATTCTGGGTGTGTTTGACTGTTTTGTGTCTTCTGGTGTGTGTTTGACTGTGTTTTGAGTATATTCTGGGCGTGTGACTGTTGTTTGTATATTGGGTGTGAATTCAGCTGTGTGTTGTTCCCTTGCCTGTGTGTGCACACGCCAGCTCGCCTGGCTGTGTTTAGGGTTGGTCCTGTAGCTCTTGGTGAACAGTTGCTGTATCTCTTTTCAAGCGGTGGTGATCAAGAAGGCGGTGGTTTGTGTGTTTTGGCGCTGCATGTCCTGAACATGAAGCTCTTCCTCACCATCTGCTGCAAATGGATTTAATGATAAAAGTGAGACTGTACTTGTTCTTAATGCCTTTCTTTCCTTCTTTTTTACAAAAATGGAACAGGTCTTGAGAGAGTGCAAGGAGAATGAAGAGGAAGTGTCCCAGATGGAAGGATGAACTGGCGGCTTGTTGATCTCGTCTCTTTGCTGTTCCGATGGGACCGCCTGGCTCTGACTCTCCACTGCTGGGCTCTATTGGTACTTTCCTGCCATCACCAACACCAACATGCCACCAGCCCTCTCGACTGGCTACTCTCCGACAAGGGGCCCTTCCACCGGGCTCGGGATTATTCCAATTTCCTGGATCGATACCGTCAGGGATTTACTACCAGATATAAAATCTACAGGTAAGGGTGGGCACTGCTCGAGGTTTAACAGGAAATGTTGGAATTGCAATGCTTACCAGGTCAGGCAGCAGCTGTGGGGAGAGAGAGGGGTGAGGAAGAGCAAAATGCAGCAGTAGCGTTGCCAGTCGATGGCCAGAAGTTTCTGACTGTTTTAATTTTTTTTTTTTAAATCTGCCCATGCATCGCTTTAAGAGCACAGATCACGCCGACTATACATTCTTTAACAACAAACACCTCTATTCAATGATGCAGGTTACTTAAAGCAGCGCGGGCATGTTCCCTTTAAGAGTCGGTGTATCAATGCGTTGGGTTACTCCGCTTCCAGTACTGTGGTGTGTGTGCTCACATCTCCCCCTGATGAGGGGATTGGGATCTGCAGCCCCTGCGCCACCAAAAGGCTTCTTGATTAATGACAAACACACACCACTCTCTGCCTCAGGTCCAACTGTGCAGCCATAGGAAAAACAAAGGGGTAAATGATCTGTGTATTACAGATTTGTAGCCACTGAAAGTGTTACTCGGATGGTCATTATCTCTTGCAGTCGCAGGAATGAACCCAGTAGCAACATTGCAGTGGGAAAATATAATTGACAATGGCAAACATATACACACATATTAACTCAGTATTATTGCACCTATTGCATTCCAGTATTTAATTGCAAATTACCTCAATATATCTGTGAAGGGAACCTCATAATTGCCAGTACTTTCATGCAAATATCTCACTGGTGTGCTGCTGATGGCTCAAAATAAATCGGAAACAGATTGGCTATGCTAGTAGAATTCACAGGGTTAGTAATTTAAGTAGTAATAAACACCTTGACTGGATTTGTGACAGTAATCTAAAGCCCAAGATTTAGGTTCTGGTTTTAAACTGAGCTTCAATTTTCCAGTTTTCCAAATCTCAAACCCTCCATTCGATGCCAGCCTGTAACTGCCACATTATCCACGGTGCTATAGAGAAGCTAGCTGAACCTTTCAATTAGATTTCAGCCTGTAGTTCAATGCCAGGTATTCAGTACCTTAACCTTCAACCATCTAAGTGTCTTAATTACAGATTCCAACTGGAATTCTGCTCCTGGTGTCCATTAGACTCTACTTGTTAACTACCAATCTCTTCCATTAGATTGCATTCCAATTGACTCCCAGATATCCTGGTGATCTGGACTCGAGTCAATCTTTTTCGTTGTTTCCTGTGAATAATATGTCTGTGACGGTGGATCTGTGTAATGCAGGATTTTAACTGATGCAAGCATAATTAATGCCTTAAAGCTAAATATTCTTAGCAGGTTCTCCAAAACAATATTCTAAACAAATTATTTTTTCATTCCACAGACATTATTACTTCACCAGTTAAATGTTTAGTAGAGAATAGAAATTGGGCTATATGATTATTGGTAATTAAAATATGTAACTGGCAGAGCTTTCATGGCAATGTCCATAGTAAATCAGATAACCTATTATTTACAATGACAGGAACATTATACCATGTATCATCCTTACTAAACTATAGCTGTATTGAATTTGAGCGGTCCCACATGATCTAATTATTGTCACTCCTGAAGTGAATTGGTGGTTAACGAATTTGGCAGATTGGCAATTGCTTCTAATTTTCGGACTCCTGGTCGGGAGAAAACAAACAGTGTGAAATAGCTGACTTTAAAATAAATTTGTAATAGATTCCAAGTACGATGTTTCAAATGTGCAAGACTCCTGACTTTCTAGGGCGGAAATTTGCAGAAGACGTGTCTGTAGCCTCACTGGACAGGAGGACAGTTTGCAAATAAGACAGTACAGTAGCCCTGATTCTGCATCCCTTAACAATTTCTGGCCTAATGTTCAATCCAAACTGCTTGATTAGATTCAACTCTATAATTTAATTAGGCCTCAAGTGTTCATTATCATTCTAACATACTTAACACCTCAATTAGATACTCGTCGACAATTCGCTTTCGGATAGCCGGTTATTTAATTTTATTTTTCCATTGATCAAAAAGTTTGCAGGTTGGATCCATCCATCACACTTGAGGCATTTCACTTCGAATGTTGCAATTCAAAGTGTTACTTCCTGCTGAGTTTCTGTCTTTGATAACCTGCCCACTCTCAAGGCCACATGTTGGGGATTTATGATATGCTCTGTATCCCAAACTACCTATGAGCAACTCCGCAACAGCTTCTATTCAAACAGTGCCTTTTATTGCCATATATATAATAAAAGTCCCATGGCACTTCACAGAGGCATAATTAAAACAATTACACACTCAGCCAAAGAAGGGGATATGAAGAAGGGCAACTAAAGGCTTGGTGAAATTAAGTAGGTCTTGAGGTAGGTCTTAAGGGAAATGAGGAGTGAAAATATGGTTCCAGGCTGAGAGGCCTCGGGTGAAATGAGTGATATGCAGTGGGGTGAATACAGAAAATGCTGGAACTACTCAGCATTGCAGCAGCATTGTTGGAGAAAGGGACAGCAGATAGCTAATTTAAATGTAAGTTCCATAAAAATCATCTGAGCTGTTCCTACTTTACCCGTTCATTCACAGGCATCCATTTTGCTGCGTAAATGATTTCAACTTCTTAGTTGAGATATGTTCCACGTAACCAGTTGATATTGAATGTGGAGTTTCTCATGAGCCAAATGTTGTTGTCTGCGGTGAAATGGTGACACTCGCTGCTGACATCAAAGAAAGCATTTTAAAAATTGGTTCTTGTGATCTGGCCGCGCTGGCTGGGCCAGCATTTGTTGCCCGTCCCATGCCGTTGAACTCAGTGGCTTGCTAGGTCATTTCAGTGGGGGGCAATTTGGAGTCAACCGCATCGCGCTGTGGGTGTAGAGTCAAATGTAGACCAGACCGAGTAAGGATGGTGGATTTTCTTCCCTGAAAGACATTAGTGAACCAGATAGGTTTTTACGGCAATTGGCAATGGTCGGATAGTCATCATTAGACTTTTAATTCCAGATTTTTATTGATTTCAAATTTCATCATTTGCCATGGTGGGATTCAAACCCAGTATCCCAGAGCATTACCCTGGATCTCTGGATTACTAGGCCACTAGCAATACCACTATGCCTACGCCTCCCACTAATTACAAAGATATGACAATATCTGTGGCACTGAACCCTTCTCTCCTGACATCAGTTTGAATCTGGCGCGAAGTCAACAACTCTCCAGAGATACTGCCGTATCTGTTGAGTATTTCCAGCATTTATTGTCTCTATTTCCCACTCAATTTGCTGCAAAGTTCATGGCCAAGCCTTCTTCTAGAAATGTCTTTTCACCCCCTTCCTCTCTTTGATTAAGGCCTACCTTAAAACCCACTACAGTTCCCCCGGTGTTTAGCAAACATTATTTCAACAAGCAGGGTAAGGAGTCAATCTCAGAGACAGTAAAGGAGGAATTAAACTGCACTGAATTTTTCACTTTTAATTAAAATTAACAGAGAGCAAAGTATAAGATTGGGATATCCACAGGATATTATTAAGGTGATATCACAAAGAAACATCTTTTATTTACTGGATTAATACATACAGCGGAATTCTCCATCGGCGGGATCCTCCGGTTCATCGCAGCGCACCCACGCCCATAGGTTTCCCAACGGTGTGCGGTGGCCACAATGGGAGAATCCCGCTGCCGGCAGGGGCGCATCGCGCTGGAAAACAGACCGGAGAATCCCGCCCGTAATTCTTTTCTCATAATTAAGAAATTTGACATTCTGCCAATACAAAATTAGCTTTTCAGGGACAGTGGGGCTGTTGAGTAGTAATTGTGAACTTAGTACACCATTAAAAACAGTTACAGCTCATTCAACAAATTACAACAGTTTCAATGATCTTTACTGTAAAGTTAATATTGTAAAGGACAGGTTTCATCAGTTCAGTGATTTGTACTTGATTGTTGTTGGTGGGTGGATGCTTTAACAGTGTACTCCATAGATTCATTGCCAGCAATCTCTGGATTTCTGCATTTGCGTTACTGTGGGCAGACCCCTGGGGCAGCACTTTACACTCTTCAGGATCAGGTTGACAGGCTATTGGGAGACCCATAGTCGGCACTTAAAGGCCTCTTTTCACTCTGTTGCAATTACTACCATGGTGGAGAAGGCTGTCACCAAGTTAGAAGCCCACCTAGCCCACTCCTTGAACTACTGGAAGGAAACGTGCGGCATACTTCCCTTTACAGGTCCATCAAAGAATCCGCCTTAGGCCTGACCACACCTTCCCTCCTCAAGTTTTCCCCTCTCCGTTGGCCAGTGCATCCCAGCCACAAACCCCCTCTCCCTCTTTGCTAGGGTCTCCTAGCTTGGCCTTACTGAATGCCCGGTTTGACTTACCTCCCCATTCAGCTCTATTGAGAAGGGGAGTGAATAACAGGTAAGCTCTTTCTTTCTTTTTCTTTTTTTATCTAGAGGGGATGGCAGGGAAGGTAGTGCAATGTTCCTCCTGCAGAATGTTTGAGGTGAGGGATGCTGTCAGTGTCCCTGCTGATTTCATCTATGGGAAGTGCACCCAGCTCCTCAGAAACCGCATTAGGGAACTGGAGCTGGAGCTGGATGAGCTTCGGATCATTCGGGAGGCAGAGGTGGTCATAGATAGAAGCTTCAGGGATGTAGTTACTCCGACGAATAAAGACAGATGGATGACGGTGAGAGGGGCTGGGAGGAAGCAGTCAGTACAGGGATCACCTGTGGTTGTTCCCCTTAGGAACAAGTATACCGCTTTGGATACTGTTGGGGGGGGAGGGACTTACCAGGGGTAAGCCATGGGGTACAGGTCTCTGGCACGGAGTCTGTCCCTGTTGCTCAGAAGGGAAGGGGGAGAGGAGTAGAGCATTAGTCATTGGAGACTCCATAGTTAGGGGGACAAATAGGGGATTCTGTGGGAACGAGAGAGACTTGTGGTTGGTGTGTTGCCTCCCAGGTCCAGTGATGTCTCGGATTGTGTATTCGGGATCCTTAAGGGGGAGGGGGAGCAGCCCCAAGTCATGGTCCACATAGGTACCAACGGCATAGGTAGGAAAAGGGATAGGGATGTAAGGCAGGAATTCAGGGAGCTAGGGTGGAAACTCTTTGGCACAGAGTTATTATCTCTGGGTTGTTACCCGTGCCACGTGCTAGCGAGACGAGGAATAGGGAGAGGGAGAAGTTGAACACGTGGCAACAGGGATGGTGCAGGAGGGAGGGTTTCAGATTTCTGGATAATTGGGGCTCATTCTGGGGTCGGTGGGACCTCTACAAATGGGATGGTCTACACCTGGACCAAGGGGTACCAATATCCTGGGGTGGGAAATTTGCTAATGCTCTTCGGGAGTGTTTAAACTGGTTCAGCAGGGGCTTGGGAACCTGAATTGTAGCTCCAGTATACAGGAGGTTGAGAGTAGTGAGGTCATGAGTAAGGTTTCAAAGTTGCAGGAGTGTACTGGCAGGCAGGAAGGTGGTTTAAAGTGTGTCTTCTTCAATGCCAGGAGCATCCGGAATAAGGTGGGTGAACTTGCGGCATGAGTTGGTATCTGGGACTTCGATGTTGTGGCCATTTTGGAAACATGGATAGAGCAGGGACAGGAATGGTTGTTGCAGGTGCCGGGATATAGATATTTTAGTAAGCTCAGCGAAGGTGGTAAAAGAGGGGGAGGGGTGGCATTGTTAGTCAAGGACAGTATTACGGTGGCAGAAAGGACGTTTGATGAGGACTCGTCTACTGAGGTAGTATGGGCTGAGGTTAGAAACAGGAAAGGAGAGGTCACCCTGTTAGGTGTTTTCTACAGGCCTCCGAAAAGTTCCAGAAATGTAGAGGAAAGGATTGCAAAGATGCTTCTGGATAGGAGCGAAAGCAACAGGGTAGTTGTTATGGGGGACTTTAACCTTCCAAATATTGACTGGAAACGCTATAGTTCGAGTGCTTTAGATGGGTCCGTTTTTGTCCAATGAGTGCAGAAGGGTTTCCTGACACAGTATGTAGATAGGCCAATGAGAGGCGAGGCCATTTTGGATTTGGTACTGGGTAATGAACCAGGACAGGTGTTAGATTTGGAGGTAGATGAGCACTTTGGTGATAGTGACCACAATTCGATTACGTTTATGTTAGTGATGGAAAGGGATAGGTATATACCGCAGGGCAAGAGTTATATCTGGGGGAAAGGCAATTATGATGCGATGAGGCAAGACTTAGGATGCATCGGATGGAGAGGAAAACTGCAGGGGATGGGCACAATGGAAATGTGGAGCTTGTTCAAGGAACAGCTACACTGCGTGTCCTTGATAAGTATGTATCTGTCAGGCAGGGAGGAAGTGGTCGAGCAATGGAACCGTGGTTTACTAAAGCAGTCGAAACACTTGTCAAGAGGAAGAAGGGGGCTTATGTAAAGATGAGACATGAAGGTTCAGTTAGGGCGCTCGAGAGTTACAAGTTAGCTAGGAAGGACCTAAAGAGAGAGCTAAGAAGAGCCAGGAGGAGACATGAGAAGTCTTTGGCAGGTAAGATCAAGGATAACCCTAAAGCTTTCTATAGATATGTCAGGAATAAAAGAATGACTAGGGTAAGAGTAGGGCCAGTCAAGGACAGTAGCGGGAAGTTGTGCGTGGAGTCCGAGGAGATAGGAGAGGTGCTAAATGAATATTGTTTTTCAGTATTCACACAGGAAAAAGATAATGTTGTCCAGGAGAATACTGAGATTCAGGCTACTAGACTAGAAGGGCTTGAGGTTCATAAGGAGGAGGTGTTAGCAATTCTGGAAAGTGTGAAAATAGATAGGTCCCCTGGGCTATATGGGATTTATCCTAGGATTCTCTGGGAAGCTAGGGAGGAGATTGCTGAGCCTTTGGCTTTGCTCTTTAAGTCATCTTTGTCTACAGGAATAGTGCCAGAAGACTGGAGGATAGCAAATGTTGTCCCCTTGTTCAAGAAGGGAAGTAGAGACAACCCTGGTAACTATAGACCAGTGAGCCTTACTTATGTTGTGGGCAAAATTTTGGAAATTGTTTATAAGAGATAGGATGTATAATCATCTGGAAAGGAATAATTTGATTAGAGATAGTCAACACGGTTTTGTGAAGGGTAGGTCGTGCCTCACAAACCTTATAGAGTTCTTTGAGAAGGTGACCAAACAGGTGGATGAGGGTAAAGCAGTTGATGTGGTGTATATGGATTTCAGTAAAGCATTTGATAATGTTCCCCATGGTAGGCTACTGCAGAAAATACGGAGGCATGGGATTCAGGGTGATTTAGCAATTTGAATCAGACATTGACTAGCTGGAAGAAGACAAAGGGTGGTGGTTGATGGGAAATGTTCAGACTGGAGTCCAGTTACTAGTGGTGTACCACAAGGATCTGTTTTGGGGCCACTGCTGTTTGTCATTTTTATAAATGACCTGGAGGAGGGCGTAGAAGAATGGGTGAGTAAATTTGCAGATGACACTAAAGTCGGTGAAGTTGTGGACAGTGTGGAAGGATGTTACAAGTTACAGAGGGACATAGATAAGCTGCAGCGCTGGGCTGAGAGGTGATAAATGGAGTTTAATGCAGAAAAGTGTGAGGTGATTCATTTTGGAAGGAATAACAGGAAGACAGAGTACTGGGCTAATGGTAAGATTCTTGGCAGTGTGGATGAGCAGAGAGATCTCGGTGTCCATGTACATAGATCCCTGAAAGTTGCCACCCAGGTTGAGAGGGTTGTTAAGAAGGCGTACGGTGTGTTAGCTTTTATTGGCAGAGGGATTGTGTTTCGGAGCCATGAGGTCATGTTGTAGCTGTACAAAGCTCTGGTGCGGCCGCATTTGGAGTATTGCGTGCAATTCTGGTCATCGCATTATAGGAAGGATGTGGAAGCATTCGAAAGGGTGCAGAGGAGATTTACCAGAATGTTGCCTGGTATGGAGGGAAGATCTTATGAGGAAAGGCTGAGGGACTCGAGGCTGTTTTCGTTAGAGAGAAGAAGGTTAATTGAGGCATACAAGATGATCAGAGGATTGGATAGGGTGGACAGTGAGAACCTTTTTCCTCGGATGGTGATGTCTAGCACGAGGGGACATAGCTTTAAATTGAGGGGAGATAGATATAGGACAGATGTCATAGGTATGTTCTTTACTCAGAGAGTAGTAAGGGTGTGGAATGCCCTGCTTGCAACAGTAGCGGACTCGCCAACACTAAGGGCATTCAAGTGGTCATTGGATAGACATATGGATGATAAGGGAATTGTGTAGATGGGCTTTAGAATGGTTTCACAGGTCGGCGCAACATCGAGGGCCGAAGGGCCTGTACTGCGTTGTAATGTTCGATGTTCTATGTCCTATTGAAGATCACTGTTGTGGCCTGGATTCCATCCCAGCAGTGACAACCTCTCTCGGTGACGCTGCACAGATCAGAAATTAATGTTTTTTCTATTTCCAATTACTTTTTGACAGCCCGGTGTATTCCTTCCATATGGCACTTTTAATTTCTACTATTATTTCTACTTACTTGCTAAAACATCCCAGAAGATGAAGCTCAGTATCCAATTTTTACCCAACTCCCCCACAATCATCTGCAAAACCGAAAGTCATCAGTTCCTCATTTTTATGCATTAATCAATTTTTAAATTTATTTCCAAGGTCTCAAATGTATTATATCACAGAACGCTGGGCCATCAATGCGAATAGGTGCACTTTTAACCTTCAAACAGGCTCTTAATCAACCATCCATTTGGCGCTTTTTGAAAGGCATCAATCGATTGATTTTGTTGGAAATCTATAAATTCCATATATTTCCTATTCTGTGAACCAAAAATATTTCTGGGCATATTTAATTTTTTTTGTTTTGATTATGCCTCCGTAAAGAATGTAGTTGTGTTTTACTACACGCAGGTACTTTTTAAAATGCAAGTTGCTGTTGTTTTTCTACCTGTGTGTTCTTGATGAAGGCCAAAATCAAAGTTGGCCAACTAATTGGTACAACTGTCTCCCTGGGGCCCATTGATAATGTTGTGACAGTGGAAATATTCAAATCATCTTCCACAGGTTCCTATAAAATATCAAGATTGTTTTCCTTCTTATTCTAGTGTTTTATCTCTTTCTAAATTGAAGGCTTTGATACGAATTTCTATTGTTGCTGTGTAGAAAAACATGTTTCTTTGGCACTGGATCTTCATCGACTGGATACCAGTTTTATAAAATGTGGCTCTCCGTTGCAAAAATGGATTGTAAATTTGCCTTTTCTGTGGGTTTACTCTTTACATGGTACAGTTACAACAAGTAATTAGGAAAGTTAATGGAATTTTAGCATTTATTGTGAGGGGAATTGATTACAAAAGTAGGGAGGTCATGCTTCAGTTGTGCAAGGCATTAGTGAGGCCACATCTAGAACATTGGGCGCGATTCTCCACTCCCGCGCCGGTTGGGAGAATCGCATGGGCCGCCAAAATTTCCCGCGACGCCGGTCCGACGCCCTCCCGCGATTATCCCAAGCGGCGGGAACGGCCCCGTCAAGTTCCGCAGGCCGGAGAATCGCCCGAGACACCCAAAATAGCGATTCTCCGGCACTCCTGCTATTCTCAGGCCCGGATGGACTGAGGGGCCAGCCAAAAACGGCGGGTTCCCCCCGGCGCCGTCCACACCTGGTCGCTGCCGTCGGGAACAGCGCAGGAACACTGGGGGGGGGGTGGCCTGCTGGGGCGGGGTGAGGGGGGGAGGGGGGGATCCTGCACCGGGGGGGTACCTCAAATGTGGGGTGGCCCGCGAACGGTGCCCACCGATTGTTGGGCCGTCCTCTCTGAAGGAGGACCTCCTTTCTTCCGCAGCCCCGCAAGATCCGTCTGTAATCTTCTTGCGGGGTGGACTAGGAGAGGATGGCAACCACGCATGCGCGGGTTGGCACCGACCAACCTACGCATGCGCGTGTGACGCCAGTTATGCAGCGCCGGCCGCGTCATGTATGCGGCGTCGCCTTTACGTGGCGACAAGGCCTGGCGCGTGTAAATGACGCGGCCCCGCTCCTAGCCCATTATCGGGCCCTGAATCGGTAGGTATAGGGGCCGTTTCGCGCCGTCGTGAACCTCGATGGTGTTCACGACGGCTTGGGCACTTCGGCGCGGGAGTGGAGAATCCCGCCCATGGTGTACAGTACTCGTCTCCTAATTTGAGCAAAGGTATAAATGCCTGAGAAGCAGTTCAGAGAAGGTTTACTTAACTAATATCAGGAATATGGAGGTTGTGAGGAAAAGTTGGAGAGGTTAGGCTTGTATCCACTTGAGTTCAGAAAAGTAAAAGGTGATTTGATTGAAACCTTTAAGATTCTGAGTGGTATTGACAGGGTAAATGTGGAGAGGATGTTTCCACTTGTCAGAGAACCTGGAACTAGCAGTCACTGTTTAAAAATAAGGGGTCGCTCATTTAAGACAAAGATAAGGAATTATGTTCTCTCTCAGAGGGTAATAAGTCTCTGGGACTCTCTTTCTCATAAGGGTATGGAAGCAGAGCCTTTGAATATTTTTAAGGTTGAAAAAGATAGTTTCTTGATTAACAAGGGAGTGAAATTTTATCAGGGGTTAGGCAGGAATGTGGGGTTTAAGTTACAATCTGATCAGCCATGATCTTATTGAATGGTGGAACAGGCTTGAGGGGCTGAGTGGCCTACTCCTTCTCCTAATTTGTACATTCATATGTAAGTGTCTCTTTATAACTTAGAGCACTAAATCCAGGAATCATCCTTGTTGCTTATCTTTAAATTTTTGACTGTGCGAAAGTGTCCTTTATTTCCCTTTTTAAAAATAAATTGAGAGTACCCAATTATTTTTTTCCAATTCAGGGGCAATTCAGTGTGCCCAATCCGCCTAACCTGCACATCTTTGGGTTGTGGGGGTGAAATCCACGCAGACACGGGAAAAATATTAAACCTCCACGCAGACAGTGACCCGGGGCTGGGATCGAACCCGGGTCCTCAGCGCCATAGACAGCAGTGCTAACCACTGCGCCACTGTGCCGCCAAAAAGTGTCCTTTTTTGAAGACAGGATTCCTGCAATATTACCAATGTGACCTGTGAATTATTAATGCTGTAATGTAATGGGTCAGCACACTAATCATCAAATAGAGTGAAAGTCACTTCTGGAAGTGATGAGGGAGCAGAGTAGGGACATTATTTTTGCAATGCTCTGTAAAGTGATGGCAACATAATGGATCTCAATGGACTCTTTAGAAGCTTCAAACCTCTATGGTTCTTCTGGCTGCATATGAAATGGGTTTAAGTAACCTCAGTTTGGTTCCTTGGGGTATAATATAGTGGCTTTTGCCAACAAAAAAAAAGGGCTAGTACAGAAAGGGTAAAAAAATAAAATGATTGCAGGACACATTTCTGAGGTTCAGGTTAAGAGGCCTCCTGTTACAATCTAAAACTGAAGACTGAGTTTGGAACACTTCACTTAATATTGTGTCGAAGCTTGGTAAAGTGTTCAGTGCAAACTCACAGTAAATATAATCTTAAATATGTTACCATCAAAATGCCACATTTTGTTACCCTTGCTAAACTCCTGATAAATAAATGTGTCAAAATACTTTACACCTCCATTTCCAAATAGACACCTATCTTCTCTGTCAACGCATTACATGCTACTCGCTTTTCTTTATGCTTAATCACAATTAAGTCTATTTGCTATCACGTAGTCTATCCCAATTTGCCGAGATGCTTGGATTGCAATCAACCATCTCTACACACTGTGAATTATATTCTCCTTTGTTAATTTAGTTATCACCTCCATGTGCACTTAACAGATTTGAAAGGCATGGCTGATTGTTTCTAAGATTGTGCTGACTTCTCATGTGGTCTTTGCCCTACTAGGTTAAGAATGGATGGCTCTTATTCGATAAACCTTTCGCTTTATCTGTGCTAGGTTAGCTGGTCATATTTTCTGGAAGTACCCTTCCATTGTTTTTGAATATCCTATTCATCTTTCCTCGGGTTCTCAAGCTGAAAGTCTTTGGACCCCTGAGGTTTTCTCTCAGTCACCTGTCTCTCAATGTCTTCAGAAACGACATTCTCCTACTTCTTTGGTATTTCATGCTTTGGTATCATCTTATTTTCACAGTAACTGCATTGCAGTGTTAATGTAAGCCTACTTGTGACAATAATAAAGATTATTATTGGGCAGCACGGTGGCACAGTGGTTAGCATTGCTGCCTCACAGCACCAAGGTCCCAGGTTCGATCCCGGCTCTGGGTCACTGTCCGTGTGGAGTTTGCACATTCTCCCAGTGTTTACATGGGTTTCCCCCCCACAACCCAAAGATGTGTAGGGTAGGTGGATTGGCCACGCTAAATTGCCCCTTAATTGGAAAAAATGAATTGCGTACACTAAATTTATATTTAAAAAAAGATTATTATTATAGTTTTCCATGCCAACTTGTCTCAATCACAATTTGTCCGTGGTTTCCATTTGTGAAGTGTATATTTGTCATATTTGAATCTTTCTATGTTCTTCCTGCAGAAATTTAACTCTACTCATTCTACAAATAATTAATCTCGCTACATAATTCTGCCTGCTTACTTACTTAAACATATGTGCTGATACAGCGTGCATGTCCCATCCTGTTGTCCTTTTCTTCTTTTTGCTGCCAATTTGCTTTACACTTGCCTGAATACTTTTTAATCTCGTGGGAAGGTCTGGGCCTTTTAATTCGATCACTGTGATCTTCAATCGTTTTATTTTACTTTTATCCACATGCACCATTTTTTTCCCACATTGTCTTGAAATCGTTTTTGTTCTATTTTTAGTATGCCTGCCAGCTATTCCTCCTTCGAGTTTTCTTTGTTGTTCCAAAACTTGCCAACCGATAAGCTTAAGCCTTTTTTTCTGATGTTAGCTTCATTGCAACTTAAAATCTACCAATTAAATCATCGCCTGAACTCAAGTGGTTCAGTATTGTTGGAAATTATGGGCGCAATGATCCCATCCTGGGACTAAGCCTCGTGGCGGGGTTAGAACTTGGAGTAGTTCACACTACGGAGGCCGATGGGGACACGCGGCAAATCTTCTGGACCTTACCTCATTAATTATCCATCTAGGTGATTTGTGTCATATTCCATGGTGGGACAGGCCCGATGACACGCAGTCTGCCATCCTATCCAGGTACCATCTTGAAAGGGCATCCAACATCACTCACCCACTACTGAAGAACAAAGGTGGACGCCCTGAAAATGAAGATGATCTCTGGGTGCACTCTGAGGCTGGAAGATGGACCTCCTGAGAAAGAAGATGGATCTCCAGGAATCTTTTGAGGATGGAAGGTGGTCCCTCTCCAGGACATCAACCAGGAAGGTCCAACCTCCGATGCCCCCCCCGACTACAATAATTTTCTGGGATCCAGGATTTATGGCTCCCTCCATTCTGCAGTCCAGAGGCAGCCCAGGCATTGTCTAGATGAGTTCCACATCAGCATGCAACGTTTGCCAAATGAGTTTTGCACCGGTGTATTTTCCTGCTAGTGCGGCAGAGAATCGGGCATGGGTAGGCGTGACTTCATCGGATTCCCATTGGCGGGATGCAATTGAGTTTCATGCAGGTCTTCAGCGTGTTTCTGATCCACTGTGGCGGGCACCAACAGAAGACCCTGTGGGAAATTCACACCGACGTGAAACCTATTTTTGGGCCTCCCACCAAATTCCTCTTCCCCACCAGCCATTGAACCCACCGATGGGAGCTTGAGAGAGTTTCTATGGTTAGTTTAGTTTTCTCACTGATGTTGTTCTCCTTGCCTGATGGAGCTAACTCTGGTGAGGTACAGTCTGCAAAAATATTATCCAAAAGTCCACTCGATGTCTGAAAGGTGAAAATGATCGTCAGAAGACGACTAAACAGTGAGAGGCATCACAAATAAACCTAATCTTACCCACAATCTCTTTTTTATATATTTGAACTGGATGAAAAATTAGAATCCCTTTTTAAAATGCACCCCTGTCGACATTTGTTATTCCGTTCCTCAGAATCAGCTGCAACTATTCATTCAGTGCATCGCCCTATCCATTCATTACCTCACAACCTTTTGCTCTACCTTATGCCATATGTGGTCAACGAGGTGCTCCCTCCTCCTACTCTTGCACAGTGGTTTCACTCTTTATTAATGAGGCATTTTTATGGGTATTAAAAATAGCAACTGGGTGATTCTATATTCTGGATTCCAAGAAAACAACACCAATTATAATAGCAGTAACAACACGTTGAATGTTATACCTGCACACCTTTCTCTCAACTGCACTCCCAAATTCTCTGTTGCACTTGCTTATCTAGTTATACTTTCCCCTTCTATTTGAATGAAACCTGGAATATGGAGGAAAATTTAGTGTGAAAAATGTTTGCTGCTAAAAATACGGGGTCTATTTTTATACCTTATTACTGAGTCGACCAGTATGAAAATTTCATGTCTGCTAATTATGACCAGCAGTCTCTGGTCTACAATTTAATGTCTTCCTTCAGGCTTTCTTTCGTTCAGTAATTCGATTATTATGTGATATTATTCAACACAATACAAGGAGGTGTTTCAGCAATGGGGTCAGAGCACAATTGAGAGAGTTTAGGACTTCTGTATCCCAGTTGAAGGCTTAATAGACCTCTATATAAGCACAATAAGAAGTCTTACAACGCCAGGTTAAAGTCCCTTCATCACCTAACGACGGAGCTGTGCCCCGAAAGCTCGTGATTCCAAATAAACTTGTTGGACTTTAACCTGTGTTGTAAGACTTCTTACTGTGCCCACCCCAGTTCAACACGGGCATCTCCACATCATCATCGACACAAGCTGAACAATTATTTTTATACAGGACTTTGCATCATTTTCTTCCGAGATAGCTTGGACAATATCCATTCAGGGGCTTTATTAATTTAGCATGTTGCAAGGCTTAATATTATAGTATCTGGAATGTATGGGATGAGTAGGATTTTATAGAATGTTCATGTGGCTGTTCCGCACGATCTCAGTCAAAATTCATTTATATAAAAGGTAATGTTTCTGATAGGTTATCAGAGGAGTTCCACAGGATATCAATAGGGATTGTTCATGAACAGGCAGAATCTCTTATTGAATGTCCCGGAGGTTTAATATGATTCGCATTTGGAAGGTTGATACATTTTTTTAATGTTGGTTTTTGATAAACTAGATATCAAAGTTTGAGGTCACGTACCAACTGACTCAAGAACAGCTTCTTCCCTACTGCCATCAGACTTTTGAATGGACTTACCTCGTATTAAGTTGATCTTTTCTCTTGCTGTAACTGTAACATTATATTCTGCAGTCTCTCCTTCCTTCCCTATGTATGGTATGCATTGTCAAGCATGCAAGAAACAATACTTTTCACTGTATAATAATACATGTGACAATAATAAATCAAATCAAAAAATATTTTACAATTGCCAATGTGATTATACTAATGTTTGTTCTGTTTGATCAAATTTCGCTGTTTTCAAAGGCGCTAGCTCAATCAAATTAAATGTGTCCACACCTTTGTTATATGAACAGAAGGAGAAATTAGCTAGGATTGTGTGAAGCATTCGTCTGCTAACATGGCCCATTGTACCTGTGTGCTTCTCAATAACGTCTCAGGGAAAGGAGTGAGTTTATTTGTCGAGAAGATTTAAAGGGGGATTTTTCCAATCCCATGATGAACTTTAGACAGACGGTTTGGGTAGAAATTTAGATTCCTGTCAGAGGTGGACTGGAGGTGAGCGTGTCAGGTTGCCAGCATGTTCCCGCTTCTATGGTATTTTTGTCCAAGGGACTTGGGGAGGGAGTGGATCTGCAAACCAGTTGGCTTGGGGGCTCTACCAAGGACAAAACACGGTCTGGGAATAGGGAAGCGGCATTCTGGTGGCAGACCGGTACCCCCAACCGTGCACCCACCAAGGCTGGAGGGCCACAGAAAGGGCCATTCAAGCAATACAATGATAGCTTGGCAGCTGTGGCCTCTTTTGTTTGAAAATTTCTTACCTTGTCCAGAAAGTCCCTCTGTTCTGAGGGCCAAGGTCAGGCTCCCCGCTTCTCCCTCTCCACATCTCTCTCTCTCTTACATGCATTTGCAGCTCGCACCTTGGATGGAGGGGTAGCCGATAAGTCAGAGCTGGAGGGTCTCCTTTTAGCCCTCCAATCTCTGGATCCTGTCCACCATCTTGAATTGCATAAGGGCATGTTTCCCAGGCCATTAATTTCCCATCCCTATAAAGGTCAGACCGGTGGATCTGACACCGGTGTGTCACAGGCTGGGATCTAAAAATTTCCTGATGTCAGGGTTCCTGACTCCCAAAACAAAATTTCAGTCTATGACGTGAGGAAAACTGCCAACCTTTCTTTAACAAACCAGCCTCCACAGCCACTCAAGCATTTTGGAAAATGCAATGTGTTCGGTTGTAATTATTTAAGAAGCAGCACTTCAGTTCCTGAGATTTGCAAACTGGATTTTTCTTTTCCTTTTGGCAACACTGCTGGGAAATAGTTTTAACTCATCCCTAATTGGCATCAGGGCATCAAGAGCCAACAACCTAATGTTGGATTGGAGTCACATGGAGCTTTCCTCTTTCTGAAAGACTTTAGTAAACTATTTGGACAGGAAGTAGTTGAGCATATACAAATAGAGAATAGTTGGGATACTGGGTAGTGTGGATTTTCATGATTATTTTATGGTAAGAACTCAAGTGACCAAATTTAGTAAATTCTGTTGCACTACTTTTGACGTTTAGATTTGAACTCTTAATCTATGGGTGCCAGTCCAGTACAGTGAGGAACAAAAAAACCCCTCTATTTGTATAGACTGTAATGTGGATTCAATTCATCTCGGTATAATGAAGTTCTGGTGTCCTTCAAAGAAGTCTATACACGCATTTCTCATATAATTGACGAGGATTTATTTCCGATATTTTGTATTGTTAATGCTCTTTGGAATCAAATATTTATAATGTAAAATATTTATAGCAATTCTTTCTATCTCTGCTGCCTTTTTTTTGGCCTTCCATGATTTTTTATTCATGGAAAGTTTGCACATGATCTCAGTTTGGTGGAGAGACATCATGGGCATTTAACGTTTCAGAAATTCTGCAAATGCTATTCTTTCCTGTGTTCTGCGTCTTTATTTAATTGAATTACATAGAACCTACAGCATAGAGACGGCCCATTCGACCCAACTTAAGACTCAGATTTTTTTCCCCCAGAACGGGTGTGCAGAGTCGGGGCATTTCCAGAGTTGGGTAGCGGTGGGCTGAAATGGAAGTCAGGACAGGCAATCCCAGAATGAATGAGCTGGGTTCAAAGGTGGGCTAGGCACAAGGCCTGCCTCTGTGTTCCGGCACTGTGTTTAAATGAAAAAAAGATCAAATAAAACTAAAATAAACCCTCCAATCTTCACCCCTAACCCTGCACACACTCTTCGCCACATCCATGCTAACCTATGCCAGCCCATTTTCCCCATCCATCCACATGGCCCCTCATACCCCTGTGCCAACCTAGTGCCCACACTACCCCACCCGCCCACACTACCCAGTATCCCAACTATTCTCTATTTGTATATGCTCAAATACAATTAATTGGCATCACCTGTTTCTCTTAATTGTAACAATGTATTTGACATTAACAAAGCTCAACAATGTAATTAATGTAATTAATAAGACATTGACAGCTGCATGTGCAATTTGCACATGCGTGAACACCAACCTGACTCCAGTCCTGCCTCCACGAAGGTGGGAAATGTGGGGTTTTGGGGGTGGGACTTCGAAAATTCAGCCATTTGCAGGATTTTCGCCACAACAAAAAGCCCCTCCATCGTGGCCAAAATCTAGGCCTAAATAGAATCATAGAATTAACACTGCAGAAGGAGGCCATTCGGCCCATCGCGTCTGCACCGGCCCTTGGAAAGAGCACTCCATTTAAGCCCACACTGCCAACCTATCCCCATAACCCAGTAACCCCACCTAACCTTTTGGGACACTAAGAACAATTTAGTATGGCCAATCCACCTAACCTGCACATCTTTGAACTGTGGGAGGAAACTGGAGCACCTGGAGGAAACCCACGCAGACACAAGGAGAACGTGCAGACTCTGCACAGACAGTGACCCAAGCCGGGAATCGAACCTGGGACCCTGGAGCTGCGAAGCAACTGTGTTAACCACTGTGCTACCGTGCTGTCAATGTTTAGTATAAAAGTTTGTGCTCTACATATACCGGCTCCGAGTCAACTTCAACCAACCCTATCATCATCCCTGCTTCCTTTTGTACATACCCAGCTTCCCCTTAAATGCGCGAATGCAATTTACCTCAACTACTTCCTGTCGTACCAAATTCCACATTTTGACTACTTTCTCGGTAAAGTTCCTCCTGAATTTCCTATTGGAATTATTAGGGACTACCTTGCATTTATATTTATGACACCTCCTGTTGGACTCTTAGAGAAGAGGAAGCATCGTCTTTAAGTCTAATCTATCAAAGCCCTTCATAATTTTGAAGAAATGGGAACTCAAGGACCAGAGTAGGTTATTTAGCCCCTCAATTCTGTTCTGCAATTCAATGAAATAATGGATGATCTGTGACCTAACTTAATCTACCCCTCTTTATCCCATATCCCTCAACACCTTCGGCTCACAAAAATCTAGCAATCTCAGTTTTAAATTAACAATTGATCGAGCATAAATTGCCAGCTGAAGCAAATTCCAAACTTCTACTGCTCGTTGTGTGTCAGGATGTTGTTGTTCCTAAATGTTATGGCTCTAATTGTTCAAATGCATCCTGTAATCCAAGGCTCACCAATTAGAGTAAATTATTTCTCCCAATCTATCCTCTCTGTTCACCACATCTTGATAACTTTGAAAAAAATCAACTTTAATTTTCCAAATTCCAGGGAATACAATCCTGGTTTTTATTTTAAATCATAATTTAGTAGACAATTTGGACAATGCTGCATTCCCTCCAAGGCCACTTAATTCCTCCTAATGTGTGGTGCCCAGAACTGTCCCATTAGTGTCATTCATTATCCTCTTCTTTCCAAGAGAAAACAATCCTAACCTTTTCAGTTTTATATTTCCCTGATAGTTCTAACCATTCACTTCTTGCATCATCCTTGTGAATGATTTTTGTACCTTTTTCAGGTGTCTCTACATCCTTCGTGTAATAAAGAGAATAGAACCTTGCGCAGTAATCTAAGTGTGATCTAACCAATGTTCTATGTAAGTTTAACATCTGTGCTTTTCTCTGCTTGATGTACTTCTGAGCATGTGGTTTAGTTGGTGCTGCATTTAATATGGACATTTTGTCACAAGCATGGACATTTATAAATATGTGCCTTATAATTCAGTGAAATAAAATTTATAATGGGGAGAAACATTCCAAAGTGCAATATATTGTAAGTGTAATATGATTTGGGAAAAATCATATTGATTTACAGACTGCATATTGTATTGAGTAGATCTGATTTGTGACCCTGAAAGAAAATCCACAGTGAATTTTGGATCATTCTCCAAATTATAACTGGCTACGTTGGCAGATTTCAATATTGCATAAACTTATGGGCAAATAAATGTAGATCAAATATTAATAAGGATTCAAACTGGCAGAAAACCTGATTCCATTCCAAAATCTAATTAAATGAGAGAAGAACCAACTAGCAACTGGAAGATTTCCCCTGTGGAGAGCTTCTAAGTTTAGCTTCTTTTAAAATGAATTTGCTTAATATTCCTAAAGGATGTGGTGATGGAGTCCTGACAATTTCTAGGAACACAGGAACAGGACTAGGCCATTTAGTCCCTTGAGCCTATTCTGCTATTCAAGGAGATTGTAGCTGATCTGTGATCTAACTCCACAAACCTGCCATTGCCCCATATCCCTTAATACCTTTGGTTAACAAACATCTATCAATCTCTGATTTAGTATGCACAATTGAGCTACCACCCTTGTACATGAAAGTTTTCCGAACTTCACTTCTGAAAGGTCTGGCTCTAATTGTTAGATATATAACCTCACCCTAAAGCGCTCAATGAGAGGAAACTGTTTATCTATATTGAAAACCTCTATCAAATCATTCTGAATCTTCTAAATTCCTGAGAAAACAACCAGTTCTGGTGTAATCTCTATAGGCAATTTAACCCCAGCTATCATTCTGGTAAATACGTGCAGCATTCCTTCCACAACCACTGTGTGTTTCTTAAGATGTGATCCTCAGAACTGCTTTGGAGAGCTATATTGTAACTTCTATCCCCATGTAATTTTAGTAGTACAATGTGAGCTATTGTAGTTCTTTAGATAAAGGCCGCCATTCTGTGAGCCTTTTTGTTTGGCTTATGGTATCTGTTCGTAACATTTTAATGATTAATGTACCGAGACCTTATTTAAGTCCAAAGTAGATGACCTCCCATCTTCCTGTATTGAAATCCATTCACACTTTTTGCCAATTTACTTAATTTATCAACATCTCTATGTGACTTTGTGCATTTATCTATGCTGCTGACAATGTCACCTATGTCATTGACTGAGGGTGGCATGGTGGCCCAGTGGTTACCACAGCAGTCTACAGTGCCGAGGACCCAGGTTCGATCCTGGCCTTGGGTCACTGTCTGTGTGGAGTTTGCACATTCTCCCTGTGTCTGTGTGGGTTTCACCCCCACAACCCAAAGATGTGCAGGTTAGGTGGATTGGCTACACTAAATTGCCCCTTAATTGGAAATAAAAACTGGGTACTCTAAATTATTTAAAAAAACCTTTGTGTCATTGACAAAAGTGGGTAAGTGACTTTTGAGCCCATTATATACATTGCAGATGAGTAAGGTGAAGCACCAACAGACACCTTATAAGACATTTCTAGTTACAACCTACCATTAAAGTACCTGCCTTTATCTCTATTCTTTGTCTCTTTTAACTCAACCAGTCAGTCAATAATTTGCCTTTGGTTCCATAATTCTTGATTTTAGCTAGCAACCACTTATTAAATTCCCTTCAGAAAGTCTTGAAGTAACACCTATAGACATTCCCCTGTCTACTACTATAGTGATTTCTGTAAAAAATGTAATTGGATTCTTCCAGCTTAATTTCGACTTTTACAAATCCATGTTACTTCTCTGATCTACTGAAAATGTTCAAGTCACTTTTTCCTTATTTATAGACTGCAGCCATTTCTTGACAACAAATCACAGGCTTATAGTATAGGCAGGCATGGTAGCACAGTGCCGGGTTCGATTCCCGGCTTGGGTCACTATCTATGCGGAGTCTACACGTTCTTCCCGTGTCTGTGTAGGTTTTCTCCAGGTGCTCTAGTTTCCTCCCACAAGTCCCAAAAGACGAGCTTGTTAGTTGAATTGGACATTCTGAATTCTCCCTCAGTGTACCCGAACAGGCGCAGGAGTGTGGCAACTAAGGGATTTTCACAGTAACTTCACTGACATGTTAATGTAAGCCTACTTGTGACACTAATAAAGATTATTATAATTCCTTTTTACCCTCACATTTCTCAAATAGCAGAATCACAATGTAATTTTCCAATGTAAAGGAATGCCTACCAAGATTACAGAACATTACTGATACCCTATCTAGAATCTTTAATGTTCTCACCTACTTCCTTTAAATCCCTGGGCAGCAAACCATCTTGTCACTGGATTTGTCACTCTCTAATGTCACTATTTTCTTCACTATTGTTATTTTTCTTCTGTTGGTTCCAGTGAGCCAACATCCCTGGTTCAATATTAATTGTCTTGGGAAGTCTGAATACAGCTCCTCCACCTCTCTTTAATAGGTTGCTGTCATTGCCTTTCACCTTTGCATGATTCACTGGGTGAGAAGGATCTTCCTGCTTCCTTATTGCGGGAGAAGATGCACACAATGAGAAAGAACGGTATGGAGCAGTATGACTGCCTAAACCATATATTCAATGGATGCTGAGAAGGTCAAATTTAAGAGGAATCTTACACTCTGCATTACAGAAGGATATGAATATTTAAGACATGGGGGCAGCCTGGTAGCACAGTGGTTAGCACTGTTGCTTCACAGCTCCAGGAACCCGGGATCAATTCCCGGCTTGGGTCACTGTCTGTGCAGAGTCTGCACTTTCTCCCTGTGTCTGCATGGGTTTTCTCCGGGTACTCCGGTTTCCTCCCACAGTCTGAACAGACGTGCTACCAGGTGTATTAGACATTTGGAATTCTCCCTCAGTGTACCCAAACAAGGGCCGTAGTGTGGCAACTCAGGGATTTTCACTGTAACTTCATTGCAATTGTGCCACGCATAATGATTATTATTATTATGGAAGACATAGGACCAGGGAGTCTCAAAGTGATGGTAGGTTGAGCATCAAAAGAAAAATTTGGTCAAGCAAGCATGGACTCAAATACTGTCAGTCACACCTTGATAAAGGGCAAAAGTCTGCAATGAGAATCAGTGGATCAGTAATCTTGTCAATGATTTGTCCCCGACAATGCTGCACACTGGTTCCAATGAACTATGAGTGGAAGTCTTTACAAATCATTGTAGTCTGAGTCGTTACAGCAGCTGAATTTCCTTGTTATCAGCAGAGGAAACATTAAGGTCAATTCTCTCACTGGGCCTGTGATGGAAGTCAGTATTGGAGTGAAGGTTTCATAGGATCCAGAGCATGAATACAGAGACATGGGTTGAGAGTATCTACAAGGTCTGTCACATCACTGCCGTGAATGACCGTGTTAAAGAGTGTTCTTTGAAAGGTAATTGCAAAAGCATGTCTGTAGTTGTTTTGTGATTCAGAGTGTAAAAAATCTATCCATGTTTCAAACAGAAAATCAATTTTGTTTTACCATTTTCAAGGCTGAAGCAGCCTTAATGTGATTTAATTAGTTAGAACATCCTCTGTGTCAGATAAGAGAGGAGTCCCTCCCTTTTTTCTGTTTCTCCATTCCGCCCTCCACACACATACATGTGCACAAAATATCAGGAATGAACAGATCTTCCATTTTCATCTCACAACATTTATCACGTCTACCTCCCATTTTACAAATTTCTCTCTCGGGTAGAGCAAGATGAGGAGCCTCTTATTGAGAAGACATTTTTGCAAAATTGTTGGCATACTCCAGTGATTTTCAGTCTCAGAATTAATAGATGGAAAATTGCAGAGGATCATGTGTGATGTGTGCAATGACTTGATTTGTCCTCACAGTGTGTGAGGCTTCTTGTTAGCAGCTTGCAGTTGTATCTTGTTTATACTGAGTGGCTCCAATTCAGACTCTGCCAGCCTCATGTCTCTGCATGTGAGTGCGTATGTTATGCGTGAACGCATGTGTGTGCACCCGTGTATGTGCATGCAAATAACATGTGTTACAAGCACTTGATCGTTAGATTTCATGGGGTTTAAATTCCTTAGCATTGGAATATAGGATCATGCTGTGCAATTGAGTGGCACGGTAGCACTATTGCTTCACAGTGCCAAGGACCACAGTTTGATTTCCAGCGCTGTGAAGCAACAGTGTTAACCACTGTTCTACCATCACTGTCTGTGCGGAATCTGCATGTTCTCCCCGTGTCTGCGTGGGTTTCCTCCGGGTGCTTCGGTTTCCTCCCACAATTCCCGAAAGACATGCCTGTTGGGTGAATTGGACATTTTGAATTCTCCCTCAGCGTACCCGAACAGGTGCCTGAATGTGGCGACTAGGGGCTTTTCACAGTAACTTCATGGCAGTGTTAATGCAAGCCTACTTGTGACTGGCACCCATTGAAACCATGCAGCCAGCATGCCCTCTTTTGCTACCTGCTTAGCTCAAATGAATTCAGTGTCTGGCAGCACAGGCGACATTGGTGATTGTCTGACCACATGAGTGGCTCGTACTTCTTAAAAGTTATTCAAACTGCTTAAAGCTAGATTGAACCTCTTAAAGTGCAGGTGCATTGTGGCTGAGAATCATCCAGGAAGTGACTCTGACCTGGGAACCATTGAAGAATCGCTCAGCTTTGGCGAGAGTTATCTTCAAAGTTTTCAGAAACTGCACTAGAGATTTTGGTGGAGGAGGAGGAAAGGGCAGAGGTGTTCTATATCCACATGGGGTAGTGAGACCTTCCAGACACATTCAGAATCCAGGACGTGGATAATCATGGAGATTGATCTCAGGAGTGAAGCCCCAAGGACCTGATTGCAGTGTTATGAAGAACCCATTGTCCTCCCAAAGCAGTTAATGCATCGTCAAATGACATATAGCAACATAGAAAATAGGAACAGGAGGAGGCCATTCGGCCCTTCGAACCTGCTCCGCCATTCATTATAATCATGGCTGATCATCCAACTCAATAGCCTGATCTTGCCTTCCCCCATATCCTACCAACTGCACAACTAGCCTCAGGCAATGGTCAACTCAGCACATCCCGCTATTCATCTAGAAACATTTTCTCTCAATCAGGACTCTTACCTAACTTTGATATAATTCATCACACATTCATCGGTTTCACACACTGCCAGCTACTCGATCATGGCAGCCACAGCATCAGAACAGATTGCAACTCACTCCCTCTTGCAGGATAAGGTGATACGCAACTCGATAATGCAGAAGATAACCGTGGGCAACAGGAATGCTTGCATGGTGTGGTCCACAGGACATTGCTGGCTATAGTAGGACACCCATTGTTGAGGCCACGGGCAGCAGTGGGGTTAAAATCATTGATGGTGGTGGCGTTTTCATTGCTAATTGTCCTTTTCGCACCCCAACTCCTGCTTATCCCATTCTCCAGATTTAAAAGCTGCTGATGGCATCAGCATGCACTTCCTATTTTCCCTTGATCCTGTACTATGATGTTACCCTTGATTTTCTTCCCCTTTCAGATACCTATAAAGTGCAAACTGGCTGGCCAGTGCAGATATACCAAGGGAAGGGTGATGTTGAAGATATACCATCGATCAATTCCACATTTTCAGTCACCATTTCAGATACAGACACTGAAAAGAATTTAGAGGATAGCATAGTGGCAGAATCTGCATTTGGTGGGACAGTGGGCACAAGCAGCCTGCCAGTGAGAGCAGGGGCAAGATTAATTCAGGTGCCAGCTTGTCAGAGGACATTGCACACTAGTTCAGCTGCAGAGAACTCAGATGAGGATTTCACTGGGACAGCCTGCAGAAGAACACTGTTGGGTATTCACAACAAAATGCTTGATGCAATTAGGAAGCCTGCCAGGAAGCCTACAGTCAATGTCAAACAGCACAGATGAGTCTGACAGCGACTTGGCACAGGGTTTTGTGCAGAGCTTGGAGCTCATCCTTTCCAAAGCGGAAGCGTTGGCCAACTCAGTTCGGACTTGTGGAAGCAAATCATAATACAGCATCTGATGACGGATGTCTCCGCTTGCCTTGCAGCACAAGCAACGGCCACCCAATGTCTTGACTGCGGCGGTGGAAGCTTAGTCTGCTGTCAAGCAAGGCCAGCTTGCTGCCTTACAAATTCAGAATGCTTCTAGCCTGCCTTTGAATTACACTGTGTGAGGGGTATGAATGTCACAGCAGTCCTCCAGCAGATTATGAGGGTTGCTGAGGCACCGCTGTGGGAGTGTCTCCATGGAGAACGAACCATCTGTTCTCTCTAACAAGACAGCATTGTCTTCCCAAACCTGTCACTCAGCTGAGCATTCAGGTCCCAGAGCTGCTTCCAAGTCACCCTCCAAGATCATTTGCGTCTTCTCCACTAAAAGTCAGCAGCTCTTTTACCAACCATGTGAGGTAGCACTGTGTCGGAACCCTAAGGGCAGGCAAAGGCACGTGGCAGACAGACACAAAGGGAATGTACAAGGATGATTATTGACTCTTGTAGGCGATACAGTATGACAAGATTGGGTTTAGACTTTACTTTGGAGTATTTCTTTTGTGTGATGTTTATTTTCTCATTGTGACTAAGCTGAATGTTATGATGGTCAGTGACAACGGAAAGGTGGGGGAACGCCTGATGAATGAGGAATTGACGTTTTGGTTCCTGGAGGGCAGCACAGTGGTTAGCACCGCTGCCTCACAGTGTCAGGAACCCAGGTTCAATTCTGGCCTTGGGTAACTGTCTGTGAGGAGTTTGCACATTCCCCCAGTGTCTGCGTGGGTTTTCTCCGGGTGCTCCAGTCTCCTCCCACAGTCCAAAGATAAACAGGTTAGGTGAATTGACCATGATAAAATGGCCCCTTAGTGTCCAGGGATGTGCAGGTTAGAGGTTATGGGGATAGGGCGGGGGTGTGGGCCTAGGTAGAGTGCTCTTTCAGAGGGTCAGTGACACTCAATGGGTCAACTGGCCTCTTTCTGCACTGTAGGGATTCTATGATGGTGCCATTCTTGGGCAAGTTCTTCCATGGAAATCACTGTCTTGGCTGCCTTCACTCTTATTTCTCTTCACCCTCCTGTTGTTATCCATCCTTATCCATTTCATGCCCCTGACCTGCTCGTCATATAGCTGTCGGTGAGGACTATCCCATCATGATAAAGATATTGTGCAATGGACCACCAAGAATCTTGACACCTACTCTGCTGAGTACTGGTCTTATCCAGACAGTGAATCAATTGTTTCAGCATGCTGGTGTTCTGCACTGTTGCATTTTAGGTGGCACCATGGTTTTCAGTGGATGCATGCTGCTCAGTGTGTATGGATGCGGACAGGAGTCATCAACCATGTTGTCAGTGAATAGTCCTTGTCATCCATTGGCCACTCTTTAGGTGTCCATTGTGATCAATGTAGGAATTTAGACCATAAGGCAGAGGAGCAAAATTACGCCTCTCGGCTCATCGAGTCTGCTCCGCCATTCAATCATGGCTGATATTTCTCTCATACCCATTCTCCTGCCTTCTTCACATAACCCCTGATCCCCCTTTTAATCAAGAAGCTATCTACCTCTATATTAAAGACACTCAGTGATTTGACTTCCACAGCCTTCTGTGGCAAAGAGTTCCACAGATTTACCACCCTCTGGCTGAAGACATTTCTCCACATCTCCGTTTGAAAGGATCGCCCCTTTAGTCTGAGTTTGTGCCCTCTGCTTCCAGTTTTTCCTACAAGTGGAAACATCCTCCCTACGTCCACTCTATCCAGGCCTCGCAGTATCCTGTAAGTTTCAATAACATCCCCACTCATTCTTCTCAGCTTCAAAGAGTACAGATCCAGAGTCCTCAACTGTTCCTCATATGGCAAGCTATTCATTCCAGGGGTCATTCTTGTGAACCTCCTCTGAACCCTTTCCAAGGCCAACACATCCTTCCTTAGTTATGGGGCCCAAAACTGCTCATCATACTCCAAATGGGGTCTGACCAGAGCCTTATACAGCCTCAGAAGTACATCCCTGCTTTTGAATTCTAGCCCTCTCGACATGAATGTTAACATTGCATTTGCCTTCCGAACTGCCAATTGAACTTGCACGTTAACCTAAAGAGAATCTTGAAGAAGGACTCCCAATTTCTTTGTGCTTCTGATTTCCAAAGCATTTCTCCATTGAGAAAATAGTCGATGCCTCCATTCTTCCTTCCAAAGTGCATAACTTCACACTTTTCCACATTGTATTCCATCTGCCACTTCTTTGCCCACTCTCCTAGGCTGTCCAAGTTCTTCTGCAGCCTCCCTGCTTCCTCAATACTACCTGTCCCTCAAGATAACTTTGTATCATCTGCAAACTTAGCAACAGTGCCTTCAGTTCCTTCTTCCAGATCGTTAGTGTATATTGTGAAAAGTTGTGGTCCCAGCACTGACCCCTGAGGCACACCACCAGTCACCGGCTGCCATCCTGAAAAATCTCCCTTTATTCCCACTCTCTGGCTTCTGCCAGTCTGCCAATTCTCTATCCATGCCAGGATCTTACCCTTAATACCATGGGCTCTTCACTTATCTAACGGTCTCCATGCGGCACCTTCTCAAAGGTCTTCTGGAAATCTAAATAAATTACGTCTACTGGTTTTCCTTTATCTAACTTCCTTGTTACCTCTTCAAAGAACTCTAACAGATTTGTCAGACGTGACCTCCCCTTGACGAAGCCATGATGACTCAGTCCTATTTTATCATGCACTTCCAAGTACTCCGCGATCTCATCTTTAATAATGGACTCTAAAATGACCAAAGTCAGGCTAACCGACCTATAATTTCCCATCTTCTGCCTCCCTCCCTTCTTAAACAGGGGTGTTACATTAGCCCCTTTCCAGTCCTCTGGAACACTCCTTGCCTCCAGTGATTCCTGAAAGATCACCCCCAATGCCTCCACAATCTCTTCACCTATCCCCTTTAGAGCCCTGGCATGTAATCCATCCGGTCCAGGTGATTTGCACACCTTCAAACCTTTCAGTTTCCCCAGAAACTTCTCCTTAGTGATGGCCACTACACTCACCTGTGCCCCCTGAGTCTCCTGAAGCTTTGGCATCCCACTGGTGTCTTCCACCATGAAGAAAGATGCAAAGTAACTATTAGTTCCTCCAGCCTCATTTTCCAATGTCTATTTTTGCCTTTCTCTTACCTTTTATATATTGAAAAAAATCTCTTCCTATCTTCCTTTATAATATTAGCTAGCTTACACTCATATTTCACCTTCTCCCCCCCTTATTGCATTTTTAGTTGTCCTCTGCTCACTTTTAAAGACTTTCCAATCCACTGAGTTTCCACTAATCTCTGCCACTTTATATGCTTTTTTTTTTGCTTTGATGCCGTCCTTGATTTCCCTCGTCAGCCAAGGGTGCCTCATCCTCCCCTAAGCATGCTTCCTCCTCCTTGGGGTGAATGTCTATTGTGCCTCCCGAATAACCCCCAAAACCTCTGCCATTGCTGTTCCACTGCCTTCCTTGCTAGGCTCCCCTTCCAATCAACTCTGGCCAGCTCCTCCCTCATGTCTTTGTAGTTACCCTTATTGAATTGTAATACTGTTGCATCTGATTGCAGCTTCTCCCACTCAAACTGCAGGGTAAATTCTAAATTCTATCATATTGTGGTCACTGCTCGCTAAGGGTTCCTTCCCCTTAAGTTGCCTCATTAAGTCTGCCTCATTACGCATTACCAAACCTAGAATTGCCTGTTCCCTAGTAGGCTCTGTCACAAGCTGCTCCAAAAAAAACATCTCTTGGACTTTCCACAAATTCTTTTTCATTGGGATTCACGACCAACCTGATTTTCCCAGTCCACCTGCAGATTGAAGTCCCCCATGATTATTGTAATATTGCCTTTTTTACATGCTTTTTCTATCTCCTGATATATTTACTGCCCTACATACTGACTACTGCTTGGGGGGCTGTACATGACTCCCATCAGGATCTTTTTATCTTTGTGATTCCTCAACTCTACCTACACAGATCCTATGCCTCCAGATCTTATATCGCTTTTTGTTATCGATTTGCTAACTTCATTCCTTACGAACAATGCAACCCCACCCCCTTTGCCCATCTGCCTGTCCTTTTGATAGGACACATATCCTTGGATATTCAGATCCCAGCCCTGACCCCGCTTGCAGCCATGTCTCTGTGATGCCCACAACATCGTACCGGCCAATTTCAATGTGTGCAACAAGCTCATTTTCCTTGTTCCACATACAGTCAATTATATACAAGAAAAGAGACAAGAAAAGATGGAGTCCATAACAGTACATCATAGGGTTAACCTGTCAGGTGACTTCTTTGGCCAAGTGGACAGCATCAGTCCCCAACCGGCTCCTCCACCAATGAGGGACTGTTGTTGTCAACAGCGAGAGTTGCCTCAAGGACTTGACCAGTTCCCTCAGGGGTCATAGGCGGGGCCACTACAGCACTGTCCGGTTCTCTCGGTTCCCACTCTGTCACAGGGGCACTGGTGATGCCAAATGGGTCCACCTGCTCAGTCCTTGGGATTGTGGCCTCTTGCTCTGTATATGGTCTACATGCTTCTGTCTGCAAGTCCACCATGTATGAGGCCAGACCAGACTTTGCAACAATTCTGCTAGGTAATCACAGTGGGTGAGCTGCAAAGTTTCTTACGTAGACAAGGTCGCCTATTTTAAATGACCTGTTTCTTTTTACCGAACTGTACTGTTTCTTTTTGGAGGCCTGCCGTGCCTCCACCCTCCCTCCAAATTGTGGAAAACTAGGTCTACCTGAGTCCAGAGGCAATGACCCATTAGTAGCTCTCTGGAGATATTCCAGTGGCAGAATGGAGGGTAGTATTATACGATAGAAAAAGGTTATCCTACTTTAGGCGTGACGGTCTGTTGGGTTGTTTCTTCATTGCAGACTTGAACGTCTGAGCTTCTCCCTCTGCTAATCCATTCAAGGTGGGGTGGTAAGGAGCTGTTCGAATGTGGTGGATGTTGTTTATTTTGATGCTGAAATTCTTCTCCGGTAAATGCAGTGCCATTGTTGGACGCCAACACCTCGGGATGCCATGAATAGTGAAGATGCAATCCAGGGTGTCAATAATGGCTGCTGAAGTTGTCGTCCCCATCTCCTGAACATCCGACCACTTGGAGTGGGAATCCAGTAGTATCAGGGACATTCTTCCCAGGAAAGGGCCTGCAAAATCAATGTGGAACCTCACCCATGGCCAACCAGGCAATTCTCATGGATGCAGGTGGGCTACGGGCAGCAAGGTATGCTGTACGTGAAAGAAATCACACTGCACTAGGTGCTCAATATCGTTTTCAATGATGGGCCACAATATGTAGCCACTGGCTAACATTTTCATCTTCGTTTGGGTAGGGTATGCACTGTGTAACTCCAGCAACACTGGCTCTCTTGCTGGGGGTGATGCCACCACCTGGGAACCTCCGTCCTCACAACGGAGTTCATCTTTTTTGTTGAGTAAGGGCCTAAGCTGATCTGACCTATCATGGTGCCATCCCGTTAGGACCATTCACTTCACCTTTGAAAGGACTGGATCGTGTTGAGTCCAGTTCTTGATGTGAGCAGATGAGGCTGGCAGGGTGTCCAGAAAGGTTAATTCTCGGACAATCTCTGATGGGGCAGGGAGTGATGTCAGATTTTGGGAAAGCGGGACAGCGACATTTGATAGCTGTGTCAATGACAATGCTGGAAAATGTGGTTATAGGCCACCCACAACAAAGCCCACTGCTCTACCCTGGCGAAAGCGATCAGAGGAATAGTTTTTTCCTTGAGAAGGAGTCCCAGCAGTGGACTGTGGTCTGTTATAAAGGTGAAATGTTGGCCGTACACGTACTGATAAAGGAATTTCTTGACACTGTAAATTACAGTGAGGCCTTCTTTTTCAATCTATGCATACTTCCGTTCTGTATTGGAGAGAGTTCGGGAGGCAAAGGCGATGGGCCTCTCTGAGTCGTCCTCCATCCAATGGGACAGGCCAGCACCTATGCCATAAGGCAAAACGTTGCAAGTCAAGATGACTTGTTTGCTTGGATCAAAATGGACCAACACCAAGATGGTGTCATGTGAGAGTATCCTTAAGAAATGGGTGTTTATAAATGGGTGTGTATATAAATATCTGTAGTGAGAGTACCTTCATTTTAGGCTGTTTGCTGCAGTGTGTGTTTTAGTTTCATTTTCAGCGTTGGAGCTGAAGCCAGACCAAGCAGGTGTACTGCTGTTCTCTCTGCCATCAAAAGACTATCTCTTGATCATTTGGTGAATTCAGAATTATAAATGTTTTCAGTAGTGTCTTACACCTGATGTGCTTCTGTTAAAGGTTTTGTCTTTAAGTCGTATGGATGTTAAAAGGAAAGCTTAAAGGATTACTTAGTGTTGTAGTCTTTGGGGGTTGTATTTGAATTGATGGTTGTTAAGATGTTCACTGCATGTTTTAAACAAGGTTAACTTGAGTTCATAGAATAAACATTGTTTTGCTTTAAAAAATACTTTTCCCTTTCTGCTCTACCACAACTGTAGAGTGGGCCGTGTGCTCCCCATAACACAATCTATTGAAATATGTGGGTCAGGTGGACTCCATGATACACTTTGGGGTTCTCTAAACCCTGGCCCATAACAAATTGGGGGCTCTAGGGGGATAAAAGTCTATCTATCAGATTTGCTTAGTGAACGTAAAGACAGTGAGGGGTGAGCATGTTGTGGTTGCTTTTCAGGTGTGATATTCTAGTTTAAGTGGGGAGTGCGTTGTGGACAATGGCTCTTCCAGAGGCTCCGAAGTTTTGGGGGATGGAGACGGTCACACGCAGTACCTTACAGACAGAGACTAAAAGCAGACTGTTAGATTTGGCAAAAACATTGCAGTTAACATTACCTGACAAAATGCGAAAAGTTGAGGTAATTATGGTGGTGGCTAAGCATTTAACGTTGCCTGGGATACAGTTTGACTCATTGGAAATGTCAAAAATTCAGTTGCAAATTAAACAAATGGAACATGAGAAAGAATTAAAGCAGCTTGAATACGAAAGAGATAGAGAGGAAAAAGAAAGAGAAAGGGAGATACTGATCAGGGAAAAAGATAAAGAGAGAGAGTTTGAACTTCAGAAAATGGCCATGAAACATGATAGTCAGTTAAAATTGGCAGGCGTAAAGGGAAACGTACAGTTGGATGATAGTGATGAGGATCGTGAAAAAGAGCATCAAAGTCGAAGGCTTGGTGGGGATCTATTTAAATATGTCCATGCATTGCCAAAGTTTGATGAGAAGGAGGTAGAAGCCTTTTTCATTTCATTTGAAAAGGTAGCTAAACAAATGAAATGGCCACAGGATATGTGGGTATTACTGATTCAAACAAAATTGGTAGGTAGGGCTAGTGAAGTATTTGCACCACTACAGGAGGAGGTATCTGGGACATACGAGCAGGTTAAAAAAATCCATCATTAGTCCCAATGAACTAGTGCCTGAAGCCTACAGACAAACGTTTCGAAATTTAAGGAAAGAATTTGGTCAAACATACATGGAGTTTGAAAGGATCAAACAGGGTAATTTTGATAGGTGGATAAGGGCTTTGAAAATAGACCAAACGTATGAAGCTCTCAGGGAAATTATACTTTTGGAGGAGTTTAAAAATTCAATTCCTGATGTAGTGAGAACTCATGTGGAAGAGCAGAGGGTTAAAATTGCGAGGTTAGCAGCAGAAATGGCAGATGATTATGAATTAGTTCATAAATCAAAGCTTGGTTTCCGACATCAGTTTCAGCCTGTGAGGGATAGAAACTGGGGACATGAGAAATACTCAAGTGGTAAAGATAAAGGTGATCTGATGGTAGATAATAAGGAGAATGTACCTCAGACTAAAAAAGAAATCCAGGAGGGTGGAAGAGACATGAAAAATATCAAATGTTTTCACTGTAATAAACTAGGCCATGTAAAGTCACAGTGTTGGTGGTTGAAGAAAAGCACTGGGAAGGCTGATGTGGTAAAACAGGATAAGATAGTGGGGTTTGGTAAAGTGCTAAAGGAAAGCCCAAGTGAAGCGAAGCAGGTGCAAAAGATTGTACAGCCTGATCAAGAGGTGATTGATAAGGAGGTGCCAAATCTCTTTGAAGAATTTACTTGTGTGGGTAAAGTTTACTCATGTGTATCAGGAGGAGCAGGTAAAGAAGTCACAATTTTAAGAGATACGGGAGCTAGTCAATCTTTAATGGTAAGAGATGAGGAGTTATGTAGTCTGGGAAGAATGTTGCCAGAAAAGGTGGTAATATGTGGATTTCAGGGTGAGAGGAGTAGTGTTCCATTGTATAAGGTAAGGTTGGAAAGTCCAGTGAAGAGTGGTGAAGTGGTAATAGGAGTAATAGAGAAACTATCTTGTCCAGGAATACAGTTTATCGTGGGTAATGATATAGCTGGATCGCAGGTGGGAGTGAACCTACTGTGGTTGATAAGCCAGTGGAAAATCAGACAGCTGAAGTGTTGAAGGATGAATATCCTGGGACTTTTCTGGATTGTGTAGTAACAAGGTCGCAAAGTCACAGGTTAAGACAAGAGGAGAAATCAAAGAGTGACGATGAAGTTGAAGTGCAATTATCAGAAATGATTTTTGATCAGATGGTTGAAAAAGAACAAGAACTGGTGGAGGATGAGGTGGATATTGTTAGTTCAGGAAAATTGGTGGAGTTACAACAGAAAGATATAGAAATACAATGGATGTATCAGAAAGTATATACATAGTAGGAATCTGACTGTATACCAGAGTGTTATTATCTTAAAAGTGATGTCTTGATGAGAAAATGGAGACCTGTACATATGCAGGCGGATGAAAAGTGGGCAGAGGTTCATCGAATAGTATTGCCGGTAAGGTATAGAAAGGAGGTGTTGCGAGTTGCACATGTGGTACCAGTGGGAGGTCATTTGGGAATAAGGAAAACTCAAGCTAAAATCCAAAATAATTTTTATTGGCCTGGACTACATAAAGATGTAGTTAAATTTTGTCAATCATGTCACACATGTCAAGTGATAGGGAAACCTCAAGCAGTGATGAAACCAGCGCCCTTAATACCCATTCGAGCATTTGAGGGACCTTTTACATGGGTCTTAATTGATTGCGTAGGACCGCTTCCTAAAACGAAAAGCGGGAATCAATATCTTTTGACTAGAATGGTGTGTCTACTAGGTTTCCAGAGGCCATTCCAGTACGTAAAATGACAGCTAAAAAGATTGTGGTGGAGTTACTTAAATTCTTTACTAGATATGGACTACCCACAGAAATACAATCGGATCAAGGATCAAATTTTACCCGAAGGTTATTCAAAGAAGTTCTGGATAGCTTAGGAATAAAACAATATAAATCAACTGCGTACCATCCAGACTCGTAGGGAGAGTTAGAAAGGTGGCATCTGACATTAAAGAAAATGTTGAGGGCTTATTGTCACGATTATCCAGAGGATTGGAATAAAGGAATTCCATTCGTACTGTTTGCAATTAGGGATGCACCTAATGAATCAACCAAATTTAGTCCTTTTGAACTAATTTTTGGTTATGAGGTAAAAGGACCACTTAAATTGATTGAGGAAAAATTGGTGAGTGAGAAATCGGAAATTACAATTATTGGATTACGTGTCAAATTTTAGGGAACGATTAAATAGAGCAGGTGAATTGGCTAGACAACATTTGGAAGTTGCACAAAATGTGATGAAACGGGTCGCGGACAAGAAATCCAAAGTTCGTAGTTTTGCCTGTGGAGATTAAGTTTTAGTATTGTTACCAGTGGTAGGTGAGCCTTTAAAAGCTAGGTTTTGCGGACCTTATCAGATTGAAAGGAAATTAAGTGAGGTGAATTATGTGGTAAAAACACCAGATAGAAGGAAGACTCACGGAGTGTGTCATGTGAATATGCTTAAAAGGTACTTTGAAAGGGAAGGAGAGAAAAAGGAGACGTTTTAATGGTTCCAACCCAAAGTGACAAAACAAATCCAAATGACTGTGAATTTGACATACCTCAACTTCAATTGAAAAATGAAGATGTTCTTAAAAATGGGATAAGTTGTTGAGTTACCTTCCAGAGGAAAAACGGACTGACCTGAAAGAGTTATTGATATCATATGGGCAAGTTTGTGGAGATAAATTTGGAAGTACTAAAATGGCTATATATGATGTAGATGTGGGAAATGCTGTTCCAATCAAACAACATCCATATAGACTTAACCCTTTAAAATTGGCACAGGTTAACAAAGAGATTGAGAGTATGCTTAAAAATGGCATAATTGAAGTGGGTTTCAGCCAATGGAGCTCACCCATAGTGATGGTACCAAAACCAGACGGTACCCAACGGTGTGCGTGGACTATAGAAAGGTTAATGCAGTTAAAAGAACGGACTCTTATCCTATCCCACGTTTGGAGGATTGCATTGAGAAAGTGGGACAATCTGCTTTTATTTCTAAACTGGATTTACTTATAGGTTATCGGCAGGTACCTTTATCCGAAAGGGCGAAGGAGATTTCAGCTTTTGTGACTACAGATGTTATATACCAATTCAAAGTTATGCCATTATGGCATGAAAAACGCCCCAGCCACATTTCAACTGTTAACTAACAAAGTTGTTTCAGGATTACCCAATTGTGCGGTATACATCGACGATCTGGTAATTTTCAGTCAGACATGGATAGAAGATTTAAAACATCTGATGGAATTATTCGATCGACTTCAGGAGGCAGGTTTTGTGATAAACCTAGCCAAAAGTGAATTTGGAAAAGCCCAAGTCGCTTTCTTTGGCCATACAATCGGACAGGGTTGAATGGTCACACGGGATGTGAAATCAACAGTTATTGAGGAGTTTCCGATACCCTCAAGCTGAAGGGAAATAATGCCATTTCTTGGCATAAGTGGATTTGATCGCAAACGTTTTGTAGCATGATTGCTCCATTGATGGACTTACTGAAGAAACGTCAAAAATTTCTGTGGACAGCGGACTTTTAACAGGCATTTGATGGCCTGAAGACTGTGACAACCAATGCTCCTGTGTTGGAGAATTACAAGGGACTCTATGATCAGATTGAACTAAAGTATCTGACTTTAAAGAGAAATGTCGAGGCGTAGAGAAATGGATGGATCGTGCAGAGACCTTCTTGTTCAAAGAGACTGTCAATTGAGAAAGATTTCAGTTGGCGGAAGAAAAACGAAAAAAAAAGGACTATATTGTTATACCTGTTTGCGTGTGTTGTTTTTTGAAACGAAAAAGTATATTTACTGTGTGCATTTCTTAAAGGATAGTGAAAAGGTGAAAAATGAAACCATCTTGAAGTTGATGGGGTTTTTTTTGTTTCTTGGGGGGGGGGAAGTGTCATGTGAGAGTACCTTTAAGAAATGGGTGTTTACTACTACAGTGATGTCAGAGAGTGGGTGGAGCTGGGCTGTCTGTCAGCTTTTTACTTTCGTTTTAGGCTGTTTGCTGCAGGGTGTGTTTTAGTTTAATTTTCAGTGTTGGAGCTGAAACCAGACCAAGCAGGTGTACTGCTGTTCTCTCTGCCATCAAAAGACTATCTCTTGATCATTTGGGGAATTCAGAATTCTAAATGTTTTCAGCAGTGACTTTAACCTGTTGTGCTTCTGTTAAAAGTTTTGTTTTTAAGTCGTATGGATGTTAAAATGAAAGTTTAAAGGATCACTTAGTGTTGTAGTCTTTGGGGGTTGTATTTGAATTGATGGTTGCTAAGATGTTCACTGTATGTTTTAAACAAGGTTAACTTGAGTTCATTGAATAAATATTGTTTTGCTTTAAAAAATACTTTTCCCTTTCTGCTCTACCACACCTGTAGAGTGGCCATGTGCTCCCCATACCACAATCTATTAAAAGTTGTGGGTCAGGTGAACTCCATGTTCCACTTTGGAGTTCTCTAAACCCTGGCCCATAACAAAGGACCAACAAGCTGGACAACTGTAGGGTCTGTTTAATGTGGTGAAAAGCCTGTTTTTGTGGATCTTTCCAATGCCAGCACTGGTGCTTCTTGAAGAGGAGGTGAAGTGGCTCCAACGTAGTTGCCAAATTGGGGATGAACCGACCATAATAGTTTACCATCCCTAAAAATGGGTTTAGCTCTGTGACATTCTGTGGTGCCCCTTGTCCTTGAGAGGGTGTAGGCTTTTTGAATACTCTTTGAAACCTATAATGTGACCTCACTGGCCTGGAATGTCCACTTCTCTTGCTTCAATCTGATGCCAGTGTCTCTGAATCTTCTCAGAACTTATTCCAAGCTGGCTAGGTCCGCTTCGTGTGATGTTCTTGTCACCAAAATGTCATCTCGGTAGATCGCAACCATTGGGATGCTTTGGATCATATTTTCCCTTGTCCATTGGAATATTGCACAGGCCGAAGACATACAAAAAGGTAACTGGTGTATTGAAAAAGGCCTTTGTGCATATTAATTGTTGCATACCTCTGGGGATCCTCATAAGTTCCAAATATAAATAGGCGTGCCTTAAGTTAAGTTTTATGTATGTGAGGGCCTCCGCCAATTTCACGTAAAGGTCTTCTATCTGGGGGAATAGGATATTTGTCAGTTCAGCTGCTTGATTAATTGTAAGCTTGCAGTCCCTGCAGATTCTGATGGAACGGTTTGGTTTTAAAACAGGGTCAATGGGGGCTACCCACTTAGAAAACTGCATGTATTTTATAACCCCAAATTCTTCCAACTGAGCCACAACCTTTTGGTGCAAAGCATAAGGGAAGGGCCTCGCCTGAAAGTCGTAGTGTGGATTCAGGGTTGATGCAACTCTTGACCTTTAATCCTCTAATTCGGCATAGCTTATTCTTTATAATCCTGGAAAGCGCTGTTGAATATCTTGAAAATTTCTAGCCAGTCAGCTTGGTTTGGCGCATCCAATCTTACCCCATAAGACTTGGCCATTGTCTTCCCATGGAAATCATGAGTAATTGGGCTTCCTGTTGCCGAAATGCTACTGGCGTCGTGGGTGTTCACAAAACTTTCAAGGTCTCCCCTGTATATGTCGCCAACTTGGTAGTTGTACTGTATAAGCTCAAATGCTGAACTCCTCCTCGAAGGTATTTCAAAGTTTGTTGACCCACCATCATGGCAGCGCCCCTGTGTCGACTCCATGCTTAATGTTCGACCGTTGAACATGAGGATTATTTGTATTGAAACTGTTTTGCTTACTTTTACCATATTTAACCATCAAATTTATTGTGCGGGATTCTCTGAACCTCTGTGCCGGAATCATGCTCGGCACGGGGGCGGAGAATGGGGCGTCAGACCTGCGATCGGGTCTGATGCCATTCCGCGCGGAGAATTCCGCAGTCGCGTGCGTGCAGTCGACGCAGCACCGGTCGGAGGCCATTGAAAGAGGCCCCCGCGCCAATTCTCAGCTGGCTGAGTTCCCGCCAGCGTCGTTCCCTCATGATTTCACCTGGCGGGCACTCGGAGTGGTGGCTGCAGACACAGACCACGGCTGCCCTGGTGGGGGATCCATCACCGGGGGGAGGGGCTCCAGGACAGCCAGGGTTCCGATCGGGGGCCACCGATCAGTGGGCACGCGCGATCTGGGAGGGGGGGAGGCCTATATTGTTGGGGCCGGCTTGCTGTGTGGGTCCGCCATGTTGCGCGGACTAGCGGCCGGGAGTGCAGGGCCCCGTATTGGCAGCTGGAGCTGCGTGGAGCACTCCATGGCCCTGCAAGCCCCTTGCAAAACAATGAATCACTCTAGACTTTCTCCAGGAAAGTCTAGAGTGATTCACGCCCGCTTTCTTGCGGGCGTGGGCACATAGCCCCATTGTCAGAGAATTCCATCCCTGATTCTTCATCGGAGTTCTTCACTTTGTTCACTGGAATCATTTTGCTGTTCTTTTTAACCTTGGTGCAGCAACGTGTCTGAATGTTGCCCTTCCTGTTGCACCTAAACAGATTAATTCTCTGCAGTGACACATTTCACTGCGGGTGATTTTCCCGCATCTATAGCATTCATCATAATTCATGGGTTGGCGGCCCATTTTGTATCCTGACCTCTGACTACGATCCTTCTCCTGGGCTCATTGCAGAAATTCCTCTGTGCCTGGTGACCTGGGCATGTGCTTTGCAGCCATACCACTCCACAGTTGGTTTGCCTCACCCTCTTGCATGCATTGAAGCGCTGACATACCCTTCTCAGCACATTTAGTTGCTTGGGATATTTCGATCACCTTATCCAAGGAAATCTTCGTCTCAACTAGCAATTTCATTCACAGGTTTATGTTGTTAGTGCCGCCATGCCGAATTCGCAATGTTTGGCCTTTTGGTGGAGTCTGGCAATGAAAGCAGAGATCATCCCTCCTGGATCCCTGACAACCGAATTGAACTTGTAGTGCTGTAGTATGATGGAGGTTCTGGGGCTGAGTGCTCCTTCACAATTGATCAAACAATTTTGTGTCTGGAGCCTCCGGGAATGTCAAATTCCTCATGAGTTTATACGTCTGGGGCCCATAAACTGTTAACAAGATAACCTTTGTTTATCTACCCCCGTGATTTCGTTGGTGGTAAATAAATACTGAAGCCATCTGATATATTGGCTCCAGTCTTCTGCTCCCTGGTCAAACTGATCAAGTTTCCCAATCATAGGTATAATTTTTTTTTTCTTTCACTCAGTTTTTTTGATGACACCGCCAATTTCTTTCTTTTGGAGGCTTCCGATGTAACCCCTTCCCACATGAATTAGGAGACTAGTACTGATTTGCGATCATTTCCAATTTATGCCCGTCGCCAATGTGGCGGCTTGAGGCAATTCTGTGGAGGCTGCTTCTTGTATAATAAAAGTGGTCTATTAAGAAAAAGGGAAAGGTTAATGATACACAGGCTCAGAGGTCATTGAAATAGTTCTTAACTCTATGACTCCTGGGTTCACACTGCTTAGGCACCTGTTCCCAGGGCCCTGTGCTTTTCCCCATTGCTCAGGATTTGCACGGTTACGCATGATAGGGCCTGAACTGGTCATGGGACTGTGAGGGATCGCCCCTCATCTCTACCACATCGCCAATATGCCTCTGGAGTGATTCATCCCAAAAATGTGGGCTCATTGTGGAAGCCAATTTTGGGGTTGAATTACATGCAGCACCCAAAACATGCGTGTAAATTATCCCAATTTCTCACTCCAGATGAAGAAATCAGATTCTCAATGCACTAAAATAAGCCTCAGTTTCTGAACCTTCTCAGCAGCTCTACACACTATCAGACCAAAGTGGTGTGAGACTGTTCTGTTTCCTTTAGAAGAGCAACCAACAATTTATATTTGGGAGAGAAGTGGAGAAATACATGTACAAAATGAGGCCAAAGTACCTATCCACTTGATAGTTCCCACACCTAGAAGCATTTGCATTTATGTCGCCATTTCTACATCCTCAGGAGAAAGTGTCAAGGTAGGAACAGCAGCCACTACTTCTATTTATAGTTAGTGAAATGATCCAGTGTTCTTCACAAAATCACTGGATCAAACTCCTGGAACTTTCTTCCCAACAACATTGTCGGCTGACGTACACCAGGTGGATTGCAATGGTTCAGGATTGCTCACCATCTTTTTCTCAAGGGTTATTAAGGAGGGGCAACAAACATCCATTGAAAAATGAAATTAAAACTCGAACATCATCAAAACAAAATTTGACGCAGAGTCACGTATGAAGATATTAGGGGTCAGTAAAGAGGTAGGTTTTAAAGACTGTCTCAAAGAAGAAAGGAGAGGGACGGGCATTTAGAGATGGAATTCCACAGCTGGGGGCCTTGGCAACTGAAGGCATGGTCATCAGCGGTAGTGAGATTAAAACTGGGTAGGCAAGAGGCCGGAATTAGCAGAACACGGATGTCTCAGACTGTTATAGGGCTGGAATGGATTACTGGAATAGGAGTTGCAAGGACATGGAGAGGTTTGATAACAAGGATGAAAACTTTAAAATTGTTTAAATGGGAACCATTGAAGATCAGCAAGTGCAGGAGTGATGGGTTGACAGGATTTCGAGTGAGTAAAGACACAAACAAATAGAGTTTTGATTACCTTACATTTAAGAAGGGTAGAATTGACAAGACTGGACTGGTATAGAGTGGTCATACCTAGGGACAGTAAAGGCATGGAAGAGGGTTTCAGGGACAGATAAGTTGAGGAAGAGATAGAATGGAGTTAAGCTTCAGAGGCAGACATACATATTCTTTGGAATGGTACAGTTAAGTTGTCAGAAGCCTACCATCTCTTGTGTCAAATAGCAAGGTTGTGAATAGTCTGGTTGAGCCTCTGACAATTGCCACAGAGAGGCATAGAGCCAGTGGTGAAGGAACAGAGTTTGTGGTGGGGAGAGAAGATAATGGGTGCAGTTTTCAGGCCCTGCTTGCTGCTGGGCTCGCCTGGTCCTACTGAAAGTCAATGAACTTTTGGCTGAGCTGTCAAATTTTCAGTGGCGGGTCCCCCTCAGTGAGGCCAGGAAGTCCCAGCCCAATAGCTTTGATCTTCCCAATTAGTTGGAGGAACTTTCTGCTCATTGAGTACAGGGTGGTCAAACAAGTACTTTGAGAGAAACCTAAATGGATGAAATACTCAGCAATTCAGGCAGCATCTGTGGGGCAGAGAAACAGAGTTAACCTTCCAGTTCCATGACCATTCGGCTCTGTATAATCTATTCCGGATTTGATTTTGTGATCAGTTGTGATCACTCTGGCTCGAGTGAATATTCCAGGGTCAGGTTCAGTTGTGTGTTGTTGGCAGTCCAACTGCACCAGATTCCCCTATAGGTTCCCCTATGATTCCAGATACTTGCATCCCTTTATCAATGAAACTGTACCACACGACCTCTGCCCACTAATTGTCTAAGATATCAGTACTCCCTCTCCAGGTAGGTTACCTCCTACCATTTTTCAATGATCCTAACAGCACATCCAATTCTCCCAGAGCCTGAAGAACTTCCTCTCCCAGTTCTGACCCCACTCATTTCACTGCAACCACACCCCACCATCATGGCATCTCCTCCCCAAGACCACCTTCTCACTATTGCCACAACCCAGCACTTTCTCACACCACTTCCAGACTCCATCCAATACATTTGCTCTCTCCTGATTGTGTAATTCATTCCATGTTACTCTGAGTCCAGTTTTCACTTTCTCACAGCTACAGAAGACTGTAAAGATGTTAAGCAAACTACAGAGTGCTGCCCAGCTCCAAGCTGATGGCAATGTAGGAATGCTCAAATTGCACCATTTCTTCACCTGGGAGCATTTACACTTTCTCTGGCTTGCAATCTTTCTTCAAAATGAAACAATTTTGTTTCAGCATACTATTTCTGCGGCTCCAAATTCTCCATTATACCACTGCTCCAAGAACATTAGCATTCTGATCTATAGCCTTTACTTCAAGTATCTACAGAAAATTCCACCTTCTCAAAAGGAAATCTCATGTTCTACTTCATATAACACACATTGCTGTCCCGTACAGCAGCATATTGTTTAACTTATTACAAACAGTAAAATGCGAGAGTTATACTTGTCCTTGTATGTTTTGAGATATATCCATCTTTCTGATGTCCATTTTATACATCTTTCTCGTATCATTATTATTTTTACTGTTCTGCATACGAATGAATCATCCATGCCTACCTCTTTCAATGAGCCATATTTTGCTGTAAGTGTCATTGCGTGCACCAGTATTAAGGTTTTAATCTTACAGTGACTGCACGCTTCCAATTCAATGCATAAATCGGGAAGTTGCTATCCTGCTCCACCAGAGGCTGCATGCTAACAATATGTGCCTGAGAGGCTTGGTATTCAAATACATGGGACAGCATGAATTTGCTATGCTTAGCTGATATAAATGCATTGAACTCACAAGAAGTTAGAGCTTGTTCATTCCAATCTAAGAACCCTTTAAATAATATGCTAAATCTTAATTCCAATCTCTCTGGCACTGAAAGTTAATTTAGCAATTATGGAGCCACATTCCTTCAAATTCTAATTTTTGGTTGATGGTTTTTTAAAACTTAAAAACTTATTCAGTTTCCTGATTTGCCTCTTTTAGCTCTCTTACTCCCAATCTTTCTTTTCCCCTCTTTCACTTTTTGTACCAAATTTAACTTTATGAAAAATATTACTACCTGCTTCAGACTCTGCACTGCTCTTGTACAGCTCTTCAATCTGATGTTAAGGAGACATGTGGTTGCTTGTCCTGTTCACAAAGGTCCCAGATGCCCTGAAAAGGTCTTCACAGTGTTTTAAATAACTGTCTGTCAGCAACTTGCTGTGCAGAGGCCTCTCGAAAGTCAATGGCCTGGATTTTCCTGCCCAGCCATGGAGGGACCCGATGCGTGAGATTTGACGGCCCAGACAAAAGTCCGCTAACTTTTGGGAGGACCAGATGATCCCGGTAGAGGCGAGCTGGAAAATCCTGCCCTATGGCACTGTTAATCCACTGCTTGCCGTTTTCTTCAAATAATTGATTCGCCACTTTCTGGAACACCGTTGCTGCTGACTCAATGCCTTAGGTGCACATAATGTAAGAACACTGCAATCAATGCCCATATACATCAACAGAACTAAAATTATCATTAACCTTTCACCTCACTTATTATCAAGGAATGTTTGGGGTTTACCACTTACTTTATCCCAAGGAGTTATTGATGCCTAAATTTGGCTTGTTTAACCAACTTGGATAATGTTAACATTCACAGTCGCAATGACCTATCAGGATCTGCACAAGCCACCAGGGATGTGAAGTTAACCCTTCATTTCTAATTATTGGAGAAGTCAGATGACAAAGACTTGCCTGGTTACTAACCTTAGTTAGATGAAGTTCAACAAAAGCATTGAGTATGAAAATATCCTGTACATTGCATGAACTTACAACATTTTGAAAAGAGGTTATAAGGGAAGATTTTATATCCCAGTAATTCAGTGAATCTGCTTGCTGATTTGTAAATTTATAGTTTAGATCAGTGACTGTAACCGATATAAATTGGTGATATAAATTTAGAATTGCAACAGAAAGCCAGCCATTTAAAATCTAAATGGGTGGCAAAAGGAAAAAACTGCCCAGCCCAGTATGCTTATTTTCCCGCTTTACTGGTGTTCCACTTTGAAGTATACAAGACAGTTCAGACCAGTATCCGTATTCCACCGTTTTGCTGGTTTTTCCTTCTGGGGATTGGCAATTTGATTTGATTTGATTTGATTTATTGTCACATGTACCGAAGTACAGTGAAAAGTATTTTTCTGCAGCCGAGGGAATGTACACAGTACGTACAGAGTAGACAAAAAAATAATCAACAGAAACATTGACAGATGGTACATCGAAAAACAGTGATTGGTTACAGTGCGGAACAAGGGGCCAAACAAAGCAAATACGTGAGCAAGAGCAGCATAGGGCGTCGTGAATAGAGTTCTTACAGGGAACAGTTCAGTCCGAGGGGGAGTCGTTGAGGAGTCATGTAGCTGTGGGGAAGAAGCTGTTCCTATGTCTGGATGTGCGGGTCTTTTGCCTGATGGAAGGGTCTGGAAGACGGCAATGCCTGGGTGGGAGGGGTCTTTGATAATGCTGTCTGCCTTCCTGAGGCAGCGGGAGGTGTATACAGAATCAATGTGGGGGTGGCAGACATGCCAAATTTCTTCAGCTTCCGTAGGAAGTAGAGACATTGTTGGGCTTTCTTGACTGTTGCATCAACATATGTGGACCAGGACAGACTGTTGGTGATGGTGACCCCCAGGAACTTAAAGCTATCGACCATCTCCACTTCGGAACCATTGGTCTTCCAGAGTGTTTCAGACCTTGTCCTAATGAGATGGTATGGATGAATTGGTCACCTTATCTCCCTCTGCGAGGATAATGATAGCCTTTGGAGATGTCAGAGTGACAATAATAATAATAATATTATTATGTTACCTTTTCCCTTTCTCTCTCACTTTCTTTTAAAGATTGACTTTCTGATTTCCTTCAACAGAATGGAAATAGGGGGATTAGAGATTACACAAGACAAAATAGACTAAAACAGCAGAGAAGGTCAAGGAATTTCAAGAGCAAGTTAAATCTAGTGCCAGTCAAGTTTCCCTGATATTTGTGGACAAATTTACAAAACAACATGGGAAGCCGGCAATACTCCAGAAACTGATGGTGCCCTCAGATTGAATTAACTAACACAGCAACTTTGAGCCAACTGCGTCATTTGTGACTGGTTAATAAAGGTCTTCAAATTAAACTCTTGCGTAAAGATATGAATAGACAGACACCTTTTAAAAGTTTTAAATATTAAAAAATTCTTAATTTACCAAGAAACTGACTCATATGCACCAGTACAGCTAGCAAATGGTTCTGCATACTTTTAAAAAGTAATTTGAAGTTATTCAAAAGCAGATAGTGGGAGAGGCACCCCGTTTTGCTCTTTAACATATGGGGGAATATTTTATATTGTAAGGGGGAACATATATAGACAGGGCGGCATGATGTCACGGTGGTTAGCACTGCTGCCTCAGAGCGCCAGGGACCCAGGTTCAATCCCAGCCTCGGGTGGTTGTGTCAAACTTGCATGTTCTCTCCGTGTCTGTGTGAGTTTCCTCCGGGTGCTGCAGTTTCCCCTCACAGTCCAAAGATTTGCAGGTTATGTGGATTGGCCATGCTAAATTGCCCCTTAGGGTGGGGTTGCAGGAATAAGGTAGGGTGGTCTTTCCAAAGGTTGATGCAGACTTGATGGGCCGAATGGCCTCCAACTGTACTGTAGAGATTCCATGACCTACAACTATGTTCTAAAATGCTGGCTGACTGCACTGTTTTTTGGGAGATCTTACGTTGCTGATTATACAAATATATTTGAGCAGAAAAATATACCATGGGTGGGATTTTCCAGCCCTTCCTGCCGCTAGGAGCTTCTGGCCCCGCGGAAAGTAACCCCCTGTGGCTGGTTGTCCACCTGCAGGGCGGGGCGAGCCATGTTACATGCCGTCAGCCTCAGGACCAGAAGATGCCACCGCTTGCCAATGGCACACCACCGCCCTGCATTCAGTCTGACCACTGCCTCCATTTATGAGTACATACTGCAGGCACTTCAACAATATCTACCACATGGTGCATTGAAGTAAGTTGAACTTTGAAAGTAACACTGTTTTGTCAGGAGTGGAATTTTTCATGGGATCAGTGAAATGCAGCAACAACAAACAATTTTTTCCCACTCATGTCAAGGTTCTGTGTTCACTGTTTTCACAAAATCAGCAACGAATTTCGATTAAACATGGTGAGCAGAGGCCTTTCAACTATTATGAAACTCAGCTATTAATTCAGCACAATCTTTTTGTGAAAGTGTTTGGCACAATTTTTAAAAAACTTTGTCTATTTTTGTTGATCAAGATCCTAATGCATCATCCAAAACCACCGCGACACATTCCAATTAGCTATTATCTCTCATGCAAAAGGAAATGTTCTTTCCCTGCTTACTCATTAAGCACTACTGCTACTGCTGTTCACTGCTTGAGCCTGTGATTAAAGATTCGACAACTGTTTGACAAGTCACCTGCCAGAGTTAGTGCATGCGGTGGCTCAAACTGATTTCTATGGTGCTTTGGCCAATTACTCATTTCCAACATTGTTATATTTACAGTCAAATGCCCGTTCCGTTTGTGTTGACTTTCAATTGGAACATTCCTTAAGTGCTCCAGTATAGTACGAAGATTGGAGTGCAATTTCTCTCCAACCAGCTCCAACACATTTCGCCCCACTGCCCCTTGCTGTTGAAGTCATGTTGTCTTGTGGCACAGTGGGTAATGCCCCGCCTCTGAGCCAGAAGCTCTGGGTTCGAGTCCCACCCCAGGACTTGATGGCTGAGACAGCTGTGTTCATGAGTGTGTCAACCTTCAAAACCTTCCAAACACACCAATGGCTGGTGGTCAGAGCAGGAAAGACTCCTGGTCAGCCAACATGAGGTGGACTGGCGCCCATCAAGCTATAAGCCCCTGGTGATGGACGAGCGACCTGTTCCGGGAATTACTATGTGTGGAAGCAGATGAAAGTCTGCCTAGGTATGGGAAGAGAATTGGAATTGGAGAAGTCTTGTGGTATTGCTGCCATTAAATCAGTGATTAGGTGTTTACAAGTAAAGGAGACTCCATGTACATTCATTGAAAGAATTTGCAAAGATATTTATAATCAGTCCTCCTGGAGACGAGCTTGTATTGAAGTAAATAATGCTTTCTTCATTCAGTGCAATAAGTAAATCTCAGCACATAATTTTAAGAACAAATCCTTATTTCTACTCTTCCCCAATTTAAGGTGAGGAGTGAGAGTGACCAACAAAAAATGCATCGAATGTAAGTAAAAGACACCTTCACCGCTTCACCAGATATATTCCAAAGATGTTGGCTCATAAGTCAATCTTTAAGCCTAAAAGAATCCCTTCAAAAATCAGGTCGACATATATGTCGACTGTAAAAGTAAACCACCAGCGTGCGCGTGGAAGTGGATGGACGCCATTTTGAGATGTCATCAACATCCAATGCAAAGAATGTTTTGTACACTTGCCCATCTTTGCAACGCAGCCCATACCACATGCTTGATTCCTTGTGCCCAGTTATAAGGTAAAAGCATAATACTGTGGATACTGGAAAAACAGAAAATGCTGTAAAAACCCAGCCGATCTGGCAGCATCCGTGGAGAGAGATCTCCACAGATTTTGCCAGATCTGCTGAGTTTCTCCAACATTGGTCAACTTATACACCAAGTCTATGCACAAACATGATTTTGAGGGCTGAAAACGTGGGGTTGTCATATACACCAGGTTAGTTTATATGCTGCAATTTATGGTTACTGCAGTGTTAGTGTCCCTAAAATATTCTGCTTAAATATAAGTGCTCATCTGCGGGAATTAGTTCAGACCCTCGACGCAAAATTGACTAATAGCATAGCCCCTCCAGAATTTGCAACCTATTCATAAGGTCAACTCCATAAACACATAAAGCAATAACTGCTGTAATGATTCCCAGATTATGCAACATAAAGGCTCATTTGGTTCTCAGCTGATGTTATTTCTCACCATCTGTTCTCTTAGATATATTTGGAGTTGAGGTAAAATGCTGCTTGTTGTTTGATATGAGTGGAACTTTAAGGTTAAATGAGGTTTTGGTAATTATTGGAGGGTGGGTGAGGCATTGATGGAGGGCGGATGAGGCGTTGTTGCAGGATGGGTGAGGCGTTGTTGCAGGGTGGGTGAGGCGTTGTTGCAGGGTGGCTGAGGCATTGTTGGACGGCGGGTGAGGAGTCGTTGGAGGGCGAGTGAGGAGTTGTTGGAGGGAGTGTGAGGAGTTGGAGGAGGGTGAATGAGGCGTTGTTGGAGGGCGGGTGAGGCGCTGTTGCAGGATGGGTGAGGCGTTGTTGCAGGGTGGGTGAGGCGTTGTTGCAGGGTGGTTGAGGCGTTGTTGGACAGCGGGTGAGGAGTCATTGGAGGGCGAGTGAGGCGTTGTTGGAGGGTGGGTGAGGAGTTGGAGGAGGGTGAATGAGGTGTTGTTGGAGGACGGGTGAGGTGTTGGAGGGATGATGAGGTGTTGTTGGAGAGATGGTGAGGAGTTGTTGGGGGGTGGGTAAGGAGTTGGAGGAGGGCGGATGAGGGGTTGTTGGAAGATAGGTGAGGTGCTGTTGGTGGGTGAGGTATTGTTGGAGGGTGGGTGGGGGGTTTTTGGAGGGTGGGTGAGGTGTTGGAGGATGGCAGGTGAGGTGTTGTTGGCGGGTGGGTGAGGTGTTGTTGGAGGGTCGGTGAGGTGTTGGAGGGTGGGTGAGGAGTTGGAGGAGGGTGAGTGAGGAGTTGGAGGAGGGTGGGTGAGGAGTTGTTGGAGGGCGGATGAAGTGTTGTTGGAGAGTGGGTGAGGTGTTGCAGGGTGGGTGAGGTGTTGTTGCAGGGTGGGTGAGGTGTTGGAGGGTGGGTGAGGTGTTGATGGAGGGTGGGAGAGGTGTTGTTGCAGGGTGGGTGAGGTGTTGTTGGAGGGTGGGTGAGGTGTTGGAGGGTGGGTGAGGTGGTGTTGCAGGGTGGGTGAGGTGTTGTTGCAGGGTGGGTGAGGCGTTGGATGGTGGGTGAGGTGTTGGAGGGTGGGAGAGGTGTTGTTGCAGGGTGGGTGAGGTGTTGTTGGAGGGTGGGTGAGGTGTTGGAGGGTGGGTGAGGTGTTGTTGGGTGGGTGAGGTGGTGTTGCAGGGTGGGTGAGGTGTTGTTGCAGGATGGGTGAGGCGTTGGATGGTGGGTGAGGTGTTGGAGGGTGGGTGAGATGTTGTTGCAGGGTGGGTGAGATGCTGTTGGAGGGTGGGTGAGATGTTGTTGCAGGGTGGGTGAGGTGTTGTTGCAGGGTGGGTGAGGTGTTGGAGGGTGGGTGAGGTGTTGTTGGAGGGTGGGAGAGGTGTTGTTGGAGGGTGGGTGAGGTGTTGTTGGAGGGTGGGTGAGGTGTTGTTGCAGGGTGGGTGAGGTGTTGGAGGGTGGGTGAGGTGTTGTTGGAGGGTGGGAGAGCAGTTGTTGCAGGGTTGGTGTGATGTTGCAGGGTGGGTGAGGTGCTTTTGGAGGGTGGGTGAGGTGTTGGAGGGTAGGTGAGGTGCTGTTGGAGGGTGCATGAGGTGTTGGAGAGTGGGTGACGTGTTGGAGGGTGGGTGAGGTGTTGTTGGAGGGTGGGAGAGGTGTTGTTGCAGGGTTGGTGAGATGTTGTTGCAGGGTGGGTGAGGTGCTGTTGGAGGGTGGATGAGGTGTTGGAGGGTAGGTGAGGTGTTGTTTGAGGGCGAGACCGAGTGGGGCAGAGATGAGTGACCTGGAAGAATTTCTGTGGCTGGAAATGATTGAGTTTGTCATGAGAGGATCGGTTGATGGAATCGCCTGGAGGTGGAAGCCATTCATAGACTTCTTTACGGAGGACTGAGGTGTCAGCAGAGGAGAAGGGGGGGCAGGGCGGGTAGGAGGGGTTAAAATGGGAAGGCAGGACCACTTGAGGGGAAGGGCAGGGGCGTGTGGGTGTTGGTTATTTATTATGCTATACAAATTTACTTTTGCTGTTATTTGTTTGTTTGTTGTTTATATATTGGCCTTAATAAAATATTTTTGATTAAAAACCATTTGAAAATCTTTTTTTAAATAATAATCTTTATTGTCACCATCTTCTGGAAAGGTTCTCCAGATATATGCAAGCCTCCTGTAAGCTAATGTTAACTCTCTGTCTGACAAGTATTGTAGCAAATCAATCACCCACCCCTAAGAGTGTACTGCCAAAGGATATCCCAAAATGATGTCAGAAGAGATGTGTATCAGGACACTGTCCTTCAGCAGCCGCTGTTTTTGGACATTGAGCTGATCAATTAACAATTATCAAAATCCTGCCCTCCCTCCATCCCCTTCTCGCTTCTTCCCTCCCTCTCCTATCCCCTGTCATAATATACACATCAGTATATGATGGTGCAGAGACACACACTGACTGACACACTGCAAGACCAATAAACACATACAACACAGCAGCCAATCACCAGTTAGGGCACGGTCACTATAAAGACAGAGGGCACTAGTTTTCCCGCTCATTCGGGATGCAGCCTCTGAGACAGACAGAGCCCGCAGTCAGTAGCACAAACATCCACCATGTGCGAGCAGCATAGGCTGGTCAGGCTAGGCATAGGTCTTCAGTCAACCTAACATAGTGTCGACCCACAGTGCAAGTATGTTTAAAAGCTCTTAGTTAAATAAAATAGAGTTGTACTATTACAAGTGTTGGTAGCCTAGCTATGTTACTGCTGAGGTAAACGCAGTCTCCACAGATCCAGAGTACCCAACACATCATCCCCTTCCCCCTTTACCTCCCTCTCCCTTCTTCCCTCCCTTCGCTTTACAAATAAATGGGACAGCTGAGTTTAAGTGAGAACATATATTTTATTTCAAAATATTTGTAAACGTTGAGGCAGTTTTATGTCATTGTTCAGCTGATAAAATTAAACGTCAAGTTAAATGGTAACTAGTTTCACAGTTTTGTATTTATAAAATAATTTTTGTTGGTAAATGTTTTACATTAAAATTTACAAACTTCTACAAATGTCATGCTGAAACATCAGACCACAACATTTAATTGAGATAATTAGAAATGAATAAGATAAATGAAATAAATAAGACAGAAACATATTTCACTCAGTGGCACACTAGTTAGCACTACTGTCTCACAACACAAGACCCATGTTTAATTCAGACGTTGGATGACTGTGTCGTGTTTGTACATTCTCCCCATGTCGGCATGGGTTTCTTAGGACCATTGAATAGAACCAGAGAATATTTTCAGCGCAGATGGAGGCCATTCAGCCAATCAGGTCTGCACCTACCCTAACACTTCCCCCCTCTATCTCCAAAACCTAACCTGTACATTCCTGGACATTATGGGACAAATCAGCATGGCCAATCCACCTAACCTGCACATCTTTGGAGTGTGGGAGGAAACTGGAGCACCTGGAGGAAACCCACGCAAGGTGAGAACATAAAAAGTCCACACAGAAAGTCAAACAAGGCCGGAATTGAACCTGGGTCCCTGGCGCTGTAGGGCAGCAGTGCTGACCACTGTGCCACCGTGCGGCCGCCTTTTCCTTCATGTGTTTCAGTTTCCTCCCACAGTCCAAAAATGTGCAAGTTAGATGGATTAGCCTTGCTAAATTGCCCCTTTGTGTCCAGAGATTAGGTGGGGCTATGGGGATAGGGCAGAGACCTGGGCCAGGGTAAGGGTGTTCTTTCTGCACTCATCCTGCGCCGCGCTGGAGCCTGCACGGTCCAGGGTGCTGTTGGCCCGAGGCTGCTGCGAAGAAAGGAAGGTTGGAAACATCATCGGAGTGCAGTTAAGTGTGCAGAATTTGCTTTTAAAATCGGCAGCCCGTGGCTCCCAGGAGGTTAAGGGCCAATAACATACAATAACATACAAAATTGTGCTTATTCGGCACTGGTTTGTGCGTCAGTCAAGAAGATGAATGTTTCTTTTTCGTTTTTATTTTTCCCGACCAGTTCGATCTTCATTGTCTCCATTTAGGCGAATGTGTTGCAGGAAGGTCATTTTTGTCAGCTCATCGGTAAACTTACTTGAACAGGGTTGACAAGTTGCCTTTGAAAATTCTTGTGGGTTTTTTCTATTTGATAAGCAGTGTATGGAACCCGTGAAACACATTAACATTAATGTGAAGTAATTCAAACAATGTGTGTATATGGAATTGGCAGATTTGGAAAAATAACACAACTGCCCAAATTTTGCTGTCAAAATTATGTTGAGTTTAATGTGCACACTGGCATTTAAGCATATATTGTACAACAACTTCAGATATCGAGTGAATAAATATTAATACCAAAAGGTTGCTTTTTAGGATAGCGCTTAACTGTTGGTTGATGAAAATGGTATCTCATTGTCTGCTGTGCCATTGAAATTCATTGAATAGAGTGAATTTTCCGTCCAACCAGATTGGTACAAATGAAATATCTCATAAAGTTAGGTTTTGTAATTATGAGGGCAAGTACCCTTGTGACTGCCATATCCAGCCATGAATAGTAGGGGACAATTAAACAATTCGCTGGAGGGGAGGCTTCACAAATATCGCCATCCTCAACGATGGAGAAGCCCAGCATATCAGTGCAAAAGATAAGGCTGAAATATTTGCAACAATGTTTAGACAGAAGTGCCGAGTGGATGATCTACTTGGCCGCCCCCCCCCCCCCCCCCCCCCCCCCCCCCCGGAGGTCGGCAGCATTACAGATGCTAATAAGAACATAAGAACATAAGAACTAGGAGCAGGATGAGGCCATCTGGCCCCTCGCCATTCAATGAGATCATGGCTGATCTTTTGTGGACTCAGCTCCACTTTCCGGCCCAAACACCATTACCCTTAATCCCTTTATTTGTCAAAAAACTATCGATCTTTATCTTTAAAATATTTAATGAAGGAGCCTCTACTGCTTCACTGGGCAAGGAATTCTATAGATTCACAATCATTCGGGTGAAGAAGTTCCTCCTAAACTCAGTCCTAAATCTACTTCCCCTTATTTTGAGGCTATGCCCCCCAGTTCTGTTTTCACCCGCCAGTGGAAACAACCTGCCCGCATCTATCCTATCTACTCCCTTCATAATTTATATGTTTCGATAAGATCCCCCCTCATCCTTCTAAATTCCAATGAGTACAGTCCCAGTCTACTCAACCTCTCCTCGTAATCCAACCCCTTCAGCTCTGGGATTAACCGAGTGAATCTCCTCTGCACACCCTCCAGTGCCAATACGTCCTTTCTCAAGTAAGGAGACCTAAACTGAACACAATACTCCAGGTGTGGCCTCAATAACACCGTATACAATTGCAGCATAACCTCCCTAGTCTTAAACTCCATCCCTCTAGCAGTGAAGGACAAAATTTCATTCGCCTTCTTAATCACCTGTGGCACCTGTAAACCAACTTTTTGCGACTCATGCATTAGCACACCCAGGTCTCTCTGCACAGCAGCATGTTTTAATATTTTATCATTTAAATAATAATCCCTTTTGCTGTTATTCCTACCAAAATGGATAACCTCACATTTGTCAACATTGTATTCCATCTGCCAGACCCTAGCCCATTCACTTAGCCTATCCAAATCCCTCTACAGACTTCCAGTATCCTCGCACTTTTTGCTTTACCACTCATCTTAGTGTCGTCTGCAAACTTGGACACATTGCCCTTGGTCCCCAACTCCAAATCATCTATGTAAATTGTGAACAATTGTGGGCCCAACACTGATCCCTGAGGGACACCACTAGCTACTGATTGCCAACCAGAGAAACACCCATTAATCCCACTCTTTGCTTTCTATTAATTAACCAATCCTCTATCCATGCTACTACTTTCCCCTTAATGCCATGCATCTTTATCTTATGCAGCAACCTTTTGTGTGGCACCTTGTCAAAGGCTCTCTGGAAATCCAGATATACCACATCCATTGGCTCCCCGTTATCTACAGCACTAGTAATGTCCTCAAACAATTCCACTAAATTAGTTAGGCACGACCTGCCCTTTATGAACCCATGCTGCGTCTGCCCAATGGGACAATTTCCATTCAGATGCCTCGTTATTTCTTCCTTGATGATAGATTCCAGCATCTTCCCTACTACCGAAGTTAAGCTCACTGGCCTATAATTACCCGCTTTCTGCCTACCTCCTTTTTTAAACAGTGGTGTCACGTTTGCTAATTTCCAATCATCCGGGACCACCCCAGAGTCTAGAGAATTTTGGTAAATTATCACTAGTACATTTGCAATTTCCCTAGCCATCTCTTTTAGCACTCTGTGATGCGTTCCATCAGGGACAGGAGACTTGTCTACCTTTAGCCCCATTAGCTTGCCCATCACTACCTCCTTAGTGATAACAATCCTCTCAAGGTCCTCGCCTGTCATAGCCTCATTTCCATCAGTCACTGGCATGTTATTTGTGTCTTCCACTGTGAAGACCGACCCAAAAAACCTGTTCGGTTCCTCAGCCATTTCCTCATCTCTCATTATTAAATCTCCCTTCTCGTCCTCTAAAGGACCAATATTTACCTTAGCCACTCTTTTGTTTTATATATTTGTAGAAACGTTAACTGTCTGTTTTTATATCCTGAGCAAGTTTACTCTCGTAATCTATCTTACTCTTCTTTATAGCTTTTTTAGTAGCTTTCTGTTGCCCCCTAAAGATTTCCCAGTCCTCTAGTCTCCCACTAATCTTTGCTACTTTGTATGCTTTTTCCTTCAATTTGATACTCTCCCTTATTTCCTTAGATAGCCACGGTCGATTTTCCCTCTTTCTACCGTCCTTCCTTTTTGTTGGTATAAACCTTTGCTGAGCACTGTGAAAAATCACTTGGAAGGTTCTCCACTGTTCTTCAACTGTTTCACCAGAAAGTCTTTGCTCCCAGTCTACCTGAGCTAGTTCTTCTCTCATCCTATTGTAATCTCCTTTGTTTAAGCACAAAACACTCGTGTTTGATTTTACCTTCTCACCCTCCATCTGTATTTTAAATTCCACCATATTGTGATCGTCCTTCCGAGAGGATCCCTAACTATGAGATCCTGAATCAATCCTGTCTCATTACACAGGACCAGATCTAGGACCGCTTGTTCCCTCATAGGTTCCATTACATACTGTTCTTGGAAACTGTCGCGGATACATTCTTAAATTCCTCCTCAAGGCTGCCTTGACCGACCTGGTTAAACCAATCGACATGTAGATTAAAATCCCCCATGATAACTGCTGTACCATTTCTACATGCATCAGTCATTTCTTTGTTTATTGCATGCCCCACCATAATGTTACTATTTGGTGGCCTATAGACTACTCCTATCAGTGACTTTTTCGCCTTACTATTCCCGATTTCCACCCAAATGGATTCAACCTTATCCTCCATAGCACCGATGTCATCCCTTACTATTGCCCGGATGTCATCCTTAAATAACAGAGCTACACCACCTACCTTACCATCCACTCTGTCCTTCCGAATAGTTTGATACCCTCGAATATTTAACCCCCAGTCGTGACCATCCTTTAACCATGTTTCAGTAATGACCACTAAATCATAGTCATTCACGATGATTTGCACCATCAACTCATTTACCTTATTCCGAATACTACGAGCATTCAGGTGAAGTACACTTATATTGGCTTTTTTACCTCTGTTCTGAATCTTAACACCTCGATCAGTAACCTCTCCTAAGTTATATTTCCTCTTAACTTTTCTCCTAATTTTCCTTGTCGTTGAACCCATATTTTCATGTAACAATCTGCCTCGTCGCTTACCATTAATGTTTTTACTTCCCGTTTTATTCCTTTTAGTATTCCTGGTCCTATTCACTGAGCTCCCCTCAGTCACTGTACCTTGTACTGTCGCCCTTTTTGATTTTTGACTATGGCTTCTCTGCCTTACACTTTCCCCCTTACGACCTTTTGTTTCTGTCCCTGTTTTACTACCTTCCAACTTCCTGCATTGGTTCCCATCCCCCTGCCACATTAGTTTAAACCCTCCCCAACAGCTCTAGCAAACACCCCGCCTAGGACATCGGTTCCAGTCCTGCCCAGGTGCAGACCGTCCGGTTTGTACTGGTCCCACCTCCCCCAGAACCGGTTCCAATGCCCCAGGAATTTGAGTCCCTCCCTCTTGCACCATCTCTCGAGCCACGCATTCATCCTATCTATCCTGACATTCATACTCTGACTAGCTCATGGCACTGGTAGCAATCCTGAGATTACAACCTTTGAGGTCCTACTTTTTAGTTTAACTCCTAACTCCCTGAATTCAGCTTGTAGGAACTCGTCCCATTTTTGACCTATATCGTTGGTGCCTATATGCACCACGACAGCTGGCTGTTCACCCTCCCCCCCCCAGAATGTCCTGCAGCCGCTCCGAGACATCCTTGACCCTTGCACCAGGGAGGCAACATACCATCCTGGAGTCTCGATTGCGTCCACAGAACCACCTGTCTATTCCTCTTACGATTGAGTCCCCTATCACTATAGCCCTGCCATTCTTCTTCCTGCCCAGCTGCGCAGCAGAGCCAGCCATGGTGCCATGAACCTGGCTGCTGCTGCCTTCCCCTGGTGAGCCATCTCCCCCAACAGTATCCAAAGAGGTATATCTGTTTTGCAGGGAGATGACCGCAGGGGACACCTGCACTGCCTTCCTACTCTTTCTCTGTCTTTTGGTCACCCATTTTCAATCTCCCTCAGTACCTTTCACCTGCGGTGTGACCAACTCGCTAAACGTGCTGTCCACGATGTCCTCAGCATTGCGGACGCTCCACATTGAGTGCATCCACAGCTCCAGAGCCGTCAAGAGGTCTTAACAGGAGCTGAAACTGGACACACTTCTTGCACGTGAAGGAGCCAGGGACAGTGGACGTGTCCCTGAGCTCCCACATCGCACACGAGGAGCATGGCACGGGTCTGAGATCTCCTGCAATGTCTTAAACCTTCAGTTAACTTCAACAACTATAATTTCCCCCCCACCCCCAAAAAGAAGAAAAAATAAATAAATATACCAATGAAAAGAAAAATAAAACAGAAAAACTACTTACCAGTCACTTACCAGGGATAAAAAGCACTTCCTCCTCACCCAACTTCGAATTCCCACCTAGATTAAAATCTTCAACCAATTTGATTCACTCCACGTGATATCAAGAATCGACTGAAGGCACTGGATACTGCAAAAGCTGTGGGAGCTGACAATATTCCAGTAATAGTGCAGAAGACCTTTGGTCAAGGACTTCCCATGTCCCTAGCCAAGCTCTTCCAGTGCATCTACAACACTGGTATCGGTCTGGCAATGTGGAAAATTAGCCAGGCAAAATTGGGGGAAGATAGATTTTACAAAGCTGAGACGTGAGCTGGCAAGTGTGAATTGGTTACAACTGATAGAAGGAAAACACTATAAATCAGTGGGAGGCATTCAAAGGCAAGATTCTATGGGCACAGTGTAGACATCTGCTCACAAAGAAAAATGGTCGTATAGAAAAATCCATCGCACCCTGTTTATCCAGAAGCATATAGGTCAAGATAAAGCAGAAAAATAAAGCTTATGACAGTCACAAAAGACTTAATACTGTAGAAAGCCCAGAGGAGTATAGAAAGTACAAGGGTGAAGTAAAAATGGAAATTAGGAAAGGAAAGCGAGGATACAAAAAAATATTGACTGATAAAATCAAAGAAAATCCTGAAGTATTTTATCAGTACATTAATTGAAGGAGAATAACTAAGGGAAATGTAGGGCCTATCAGATGTACATGGCACCTTGTGTGTTGATACAGGAGATGTGGGCAAGGCTTTCAATGAGTACTTTGTTTCAGTCCTCACCTAAGGAGGGAGATGATACAGATATTCTAGTTAAAGAGGAGAAATCTGAAATATTAGAGACAATAAGCATAATGAGAGAGGAAATACTGGAGGGACTGGCTTCCGTGAAGTTGGATAAATTCCCAGGGCCAGATGGATTGTACTGTTGAAGGAAGCTGGGGAGGAAATAACAGATATTCAGAGAATAATTTTCCAATCCTCTCTAGAAACTGGGGAGGTCCCTGAAGATTGGAGATCTGTTGAATATTGTACCAGTATTTAAAAAGGGTACGAGGGATAGGCCAGAAAATTATAGGCCAGTCAGTCTGACTTTAATGGTGGGCAAATTGTTAGAAACAATTCTGAACGACAAGGGCAGGAATTCCCCATTTGATAGATTCATCGTCTCTGATATGCGTTTGTGCTCGGAGCGCAAATCAGAGCATCAAAGTATTCAGCATCCCTTGTCATGCAAATTTATGCACGGTGAGGATTGCAAGTGTTTCCGTTGCAAATCCTGCTATCAGGCCGCCATTTTGAGCGATGGCCTGATAGCGAGGTCGGGTGGCTGGACAGCCTCCACCCCTGCAACACAATTCCGCCCCCTCACCCCTAAGGTTTCAGGGTCGCCTCCCCCACGAGAGCCCCCATAAGAGAGAGCTCCCCATAAGTGAGACCCCACCAGGATCCCCCCATTACAGGCACCCGCATAAGAGAGACCCACATAAGAGAGACCCCCACCAGGGAGTTAAATTCTTTCTGCAGAGAAAAAGAGGAAGTGAAAGCACTTAACTGGTTTTGATGTGTTTTAAGAGCTGTTGATCTTAGCTAGATATTTATAAACATTGCGTTAGTTTCATAGCAGGCTACTTGAAATCCACTCAAGTGTGAAGGAAAATGAGATTTCAAAAATACAGACAGCTGGCTGTGTGTGCAAGCTGCCAATCACAGCTTAGTAAAGTAAATTTCACATTGACATGAGTGAAAGCCTTGCCCATGAAAGATCTGAGGGGGGTTAAACCCAGCTGATGTGGTTTACCCTTTCAAGGAATTTACAGGTACAGTTTCCTATGCCCAAGCCAGCAAATGTATTGCACAGGTGAGTTTTAAAGCAATGATTTTTTTCACTGTCTCTGTCTGGACCCTCTAACTTGCTTCCAGGCCGATATCTCTGTAATGGGGGCCTTCCAGGCAGAGGTCGCTGAATTGGGGGGCTTCCAGGCAGATGTCTCTGTAATGGGGGCCTTCCAGGCAGAGGTCTCTGTCATGGAGGGCTTCCAGGCAGATGTCTCTGTAATGGGGGCCTTCCAGGCAGAGGTCGGTGAATTGGGGGGCTTCCAGGCAGATGTCTCTGTAATGGGGGCCTTCCAGGCAGTGGTCGTTGAATTGGGGGACTTCCAGGCAGATGTCTCTGTAATGGGGCCTTCCAAGCAGAGGTCGCTGAATTGGGGGGCTTCCAGGCAGATGTCTCTGCAATGGGGGGCTTCCAGGCAGAGGTCGCTGCCATGGGGGGCTTCCAGGCCGAGGTCTGTCTTATGGGGGGCTTCCTGGGATATTCTCTTATAGGGGGCTTTCAGGCAGGTTTCTGTATAATGGGGGGGTTTCCAGGCAAGGGTCTCTCTTATGGGGAGCTTTCAGGCAGCGATCGTTCTTGTGGGGCGGGTCTTTGTGGGGTTGCACGTATGGGAGGGTCTCTGTTTGGGGTGGGAGGGCAGGATTTACATTGTGGGGGAGGCGGGGAGGACGACTGCCCTCTAATGAACTCTGGGAGTAACTCCCTAAAGGAATTACGCCTTAGCCACCCCCGCAAGGTCCACCGAGCCAGAGCCACACTGGGAAATAAGAGGGTATTCCGTATCCCTTGCCATGCAAATTTATGCACGGCGAAGATTTCAAGTGTTTCCGTTGCGAATCCCGCTATCAGGCCGCCATTTTAATCTCGCCCACGGGGATCCCAGACCAGTAGGCCAGCGATTCATACAGGCTTGGGGAATCTGGTGCCCAGCCCTTTAATAGGATACAAATGGGTCAATTTGACTCATTTACATCTTCCCACTAGGGCAGGATGCCATTTCCATTTGCCACCTCTCAGCCCAGCGCTGCAGCTTATCTATGTCCCTCTGTAACTTGTAACATCCTTCCGCACTGTCCACAACTCCACCTCGATGCCACTGCCAGCAGGTGACCGAAGCATTGGAACTGACGACAATCTTGTTTTTTGGCCAACGCTGCATTCTCCACTACCAATGGCGGGTGGCAGAGAATCCAGCCCAAGATAAACTGTCACTTAGAAAGGTATATATTGACTAAGGATAGTCAGCTTGAGTTTGTTTGGGGAAGATCGTATTTAACTAACATAATATAATATTTTGAGGAAATAACAAGGACAATTGATGAGGGTGGTGCAGTGCATGTTGTCTACATTGCTTTTAGTAAGGCATGTGACAAAGTCCCACACAGCAGACTGGTCAGGAAAATTAGATCTCATGGAATACAGGGGAAGGTGGTCAGTTGGATCCAAAGTTGACTCAGTGACAGGAAACATAATGTAATGGATGTTTTTGTGAATGGAAACAATTTCAGTAGCATTCCACAGAGCTCAGTGTTGGGACCCTTGTTGTTTGTTGTGTATATTAACGAGTTAGACTTAAATATGGGAAGCATGATGCAGAAATTTGCAGATGACACAAAGATTAGCCATGTCGTTGATAGTGAAGAGGATAGCTCTCAACTCCAGAATGACATCAATAGTTTGGTTGACTGGGTGGAGAAGTGGCAAATGGGATTTAATGGGGAAAAGTGAGAAGTAATGCATTTGAGGAGGGCAAACAAAGTAAGGGAATATTCAATAAATGGGAAGTTATTAAGAGGGGTTCAGGAAGGGAAAGACTTAGAATGCATGTCCACAGGTCTGTGGATGTAACAGGACTGGCAGCTGTACAAAACCCTGGTGCTGCCGCTTTTGGAGTTTTGCGTGCAATTCTGGTCGCCGCATTATAGGAAGAATGTGGAAGCATTGGAAAGGGTGCAGAGGAGATTTACCAGAATGTTGCCTGGTGGTCAAGAAAGCATATGGAGCAGGCGGCATGATGGTGCAGTGCATTGCTGCCTCACAGGGCCAAGAACCCAGGTTCGATACCGGCGCTGGGTCACTGTCCGTGTGGAGTTTGCACATAGAACATAGAACATTACAGCGCAGTACAGGCCCTTTGGCCCTTGATGTTGTGCCGACCTGTGAAACCACTCTAAAGTCCATCTACACTATTCCCTTATCGTCCATATGTCTATCCAATGACCATTTGAATGCCCTTCGTGTTGGCGAGTCCACTACTGTTGCAGGCAGGGCATTCCACGCACTTACTACTCTCTGATTAAAGAACCAACCTCTGACATCTGCCCTATATCTATCTCCCCTCAAATTAAAGCTATGTCCCCTCATGCTAGACATCATCATCCGAGGGAAAAGGCTCTCACTGTCCATCCGATCTAATCCTCTGAACATCTTGTATGCCTCAATTAAGTTACCTCTTAACCTTCTTCTCTCTAACAAAAACAGCCTCAAGTCCCTCAGCCTTACCTCATAAGATCTTCCCTCCATACCAGGCAACATTCTGGTAAATCTCCTCTGCACCCTTTCCAATGCTTCCACATTCTTCCTATAATGCGGCGACCAGAATTGCACGCAAAACTCCAAAAGCGGCAGCACCTGGGTTTTGTACAGCTGCAACATGACCTCATGGCTCCGAAACTCAATCCCTCTGTCAATAAAAGCTAACACACCGTTCGCCTTCTTAACAACCCTCTCAACCTGGGTGGCAACTTTCAGGGATCTATGTACATGGACACCGAGATCTCTCTGCTCATCCACACTGCCAAGAATCTTACCATTTGCCCAGTACTCTGTCTTCCTGTTATTCCTTCCAAAATGAATCACCTCACACTTTTCTGCATTAAACTCCATTTGCCACCTCTCAGCCCAGCGCTGCAGCTTATCTATGTCCCTCTGTAACTTGTAACATCCTTCCGCACTGTCCACAACTCCACCGACTTTAGTGTCATCTGCAAATTTACTCACCCATCCTTCTACGCCCTCCTCCAGGTCATTTATAAAAATGACAAACAGCAGTGGCCCCAAAACAGATCCTTGTGGTACACCACTAGTAACTGGACTCCAGTCTGAACATTTCCCATCAACCACCACCCTTTGTCTTCTTCCAGCTAGCCAATTTCTGATCCAAACGGCTAAATCACCCTGAATCCCATGCCTCCATATTTTCTGCAGTAGCCTACCGTGGGGAACCTTTTCAAACGCTTTACTGAAATCCATATACACCACATCAACTGCTTTACCCTCATCCACCTGTTTGGTCACCTTCTCAAAGAACTCAATAACGTTTAGGAGGCACGACCTACCCTTCACAAAACCGTGTTGATGATCTCTAATCAAATTATTCCTTTCCAGATGATTATACATCCTATCTCTTATAAACCTTTCCAAGATTTTGCCCACAACATAAGTAAGGCTCACTGGTCTATAGTTACCGGGGTTGTCTCTACTTCCCTTCTTGAACAAGGGGACAACATTTGCTATCCTCCAGTCTTCTGGCACTATTCCTGTAGACAAAATGACTTAAAGATCAAAGCCAAAGGCTCAGCAATTTCCTCCCTAGTTTCCCAGAGAATCCTAGGATAAATCCCATCCGGCCCAGGGGACTTATCTATTTTCACACTTTCCAGAATTGCTAACACCTCCTTCTTATGAACCTCAAGGCCTTCCAGTCTAGTAGCCTGAATCTCAGTATTCTCCTCGACAACATTGTCTTTTTCCTGTGTGAATACTGAAAAACAATATTCATTTAGCACCTCTCCTATCTCCTCGGACTCCACGCACAACTTCCCACTACTGTCCTTGACTGGCCCTACTCTTACCCTAGTCATTCTTTTATTCTTGACATATTTATAGAAAGCTTTAGGGTTATCCTTGATCCTACCTGCCAAAGACTTCTCATGTCCCCTCCTGGCTCTTCTTAACTCTCTCTTTAGGTCCTTCCTAGCTAACTTGTAACTCTCGAGCGCCCTAACTGAACCTTCATGTCTCATCTTTACATCAGCCTCCTTCTTCCTCTTGACAAGTGTTTCGACTGCTTTAGTAAACTACGGTTCCCTCGGTCGACCACTTCCTCCCTGCCTGACAGGTACATACTTATCAAGGACACGCAGTAGCTGTTCCTTGATCAAGCTCCACATTTCCATTGTGCCCATCCCCTGCAGTTTTCCTCGCCATCCGATGCATCCTAAGTCTTGCCTCATCAAATCATAATTGCCTTTCCCCCAGATATAACTCTTACCCTGCGGTTTATGCCTATCCCTTTCCATCACTAAAGTAAATGTAATCGAATTGTGGTCACTATCACCAAAGTGCTCACCTGCCTCCAAATCTAACACCTGTCCTGGTTCATTACCCAGTACCAAATCCAATATGGCCTCGCCTCTCGTTGGCCTATCTACATACTGTGTCAGGAAACCCTCCTGCACACATTGGACAAAAACGGACCCATCTAAAGTACTCGAACTATAGCGTTTCCAGTCAATATTTGGAAAGTTAAAGTTCCCCATAACAACTACCCTGCTGCTTTCGCTCCTATCCAGAATCATCTTTGCAATCCTTTCCTCTACATCTCTGGAACTTTTCGGAGGCCTATAGAAACCCCCGAACAGGGTGACCTCTCCTTTCCTGTTTCTAACCTCAGTCCATACTACCTCAGTAGACGAGTCATCATCAAACGTCCTTTCTGCCACCGTAATACTGTCCTTGACTAACAATGCCACCCCTCCCCCTCTTTTACATCTTCCCTGAGCTTACTGAAATATCTAAATCCCGGCACCTGCAACAACCATTCCTGTCCCTGCTCTATCCATGTCTCCAAAATGGCCACAACATCGAAGTCCCAGGTACCAACCCATGCCGCAAGTTCACCCACCTTATTCCGGATGCTCCTGGCATTGAAGAAGACACACTTTAAACCACCTTCCTGCCTGCCGGTACACTCCTGCAACTTTGAAACCTTACTCATGACCTCACTACTCTCAACCTCCTGTATACTGGAGCTACAATTCAGGTTCCCAATCCCCTGCTGAACTAGTTTAAACCCTCCCGAAGAGCATTAGCAAATTTCCCCCCCAGGATATTGGTACCCCTCTGGTCCAGGTGTAGACCATCCCGTTTGTAGAGGTCCCACCGACCCCAGAATGAGCCCCAATTATCCAGAAATCTGAAACCCTCCCTCCTGCACCATCCCTGTAGCCATGTTCAACTCCTCTCTCTCCCTATTCCTCGTCTCGCTTGCACGTGGCACGGGTAACAACCCAGAGATAATAACTCTGTTTGTCCTAGATCTAAGTTTCCACCCTAGCTCCCTGAATTCCTGCCTTACATCCCTACCTTTGTCGTTGGTACCTATGTGGACCACGACTTGCGGATGCTCCCCCTCCCCCTTAAAGATCCCGAAATCACGATCCGAGACATCACGGACCCTGGCACCTGGGAGGCAACACACCAACGGTGAGTCTCTCTCGTTCCCACAGAATCTCCTATCTATCCCCCTAACTGTGGAGTCTCCAATGTCTAATGATCTACTCCTCTCCACCCTTCCCTTCTGAGCAACAGGGACAGACTCTGTGCCAGAGACTTGTACCCCATGGCTTACCCCTGGTAAGTCCCCCCTCCCCAACAGTATCCAAAGCGGTATACTGGTTACTAAGGGGAACGACCACAGGGATCCCTGTATTGACTGCTTCCTCCCAGCCCCTCTCACCGTCACCCATCTATCTTTATTCTTCGGAGTAACTACATCCCTGAAGCTTCTATCTATAACCACCTCTGCCTCCCGAATGATCCAAAGTTCATCCAGCTCCAGCTCCAGTTCCCTAACGCGGTTTCTGAGGAGCTGGAAATGGGTGCACTTCCCACAGATGAAATCAGCAGGGACACTGACGCCGTCCCTCACCTCAAACATTCTGCAGCAGGAACATTGCACTACCTTCCCGGCCATCCCCTCTAGATAAAAAAAAAGAAAAAGAAAGAAAGAGCTTACATGTTATTCACTCTACCCCTTAGGTTAAAGGAGGTGGAAGGGTGGGGGACACTACAAGTGTAGTGTCTAGGGTTTAGAAACTGCCCAACTTAAATACAGGTAAAAATAAAACACTTAACCAGCAATCACTGTGCCCCACACAAAAACAGCAATCAGCTGTTATGGGCCTCAGCAAACAATTTAAATCTTTACTACTTACCCAGCAGTCACTTTGTTCTTACTCCGACTGGATTCAGCTAGAAACTCCCTACAGTAAGTTTTTTAAAAATTTACTCCCCTTCTCAGCAAGCACTCACTCAGCAACAACTGCGCCCCGCACGATAAGACCTCAGGGAAAAGAAAAACTACTTACCAGTTATCAGTCAATCACTTACCTGCAGGCTGTGACGCCAAGGTTCAACTTCTTTCTACTTCTACCTGCCCTCGAGCCTTTCTCTCTGCTGGGATCCCTACAGCGGTTGGGTTTTTTTTTTATTAGAGGAGGGGGTATGGAGGGAAACACTGAAGAATTGTTTCGGGTTTAAGTATCACTTGACAACAGCTCCTCCACAAACCAACTTCAAGTTATGGTGACCACAATGCACGTATGCAAATTTCCCCCACAACAGCCAATCAGCAGCTCCGCTCTACTGCCCTCTGCTGGATGCTTGTCTTCACTTGAACAGCTAGGGTCTCTTGCACAGGTACACCTTCAAGTTACGGTGACCACAATGCATGTAAGCAAATTTCCCCCGCAACAGACAATCAGCAGCTCCACTCTACAGCCCTCTGCTGGATCAGACACTAGGGCATTCTCCTAGTGTCTGCATGGGCGTCATCCCCGCAACCCAAAGATGTGCAGGGTAGGTGGATTGGCCACGCTAAATTGCCCCTTAATTGAAAAATAAAATTACATATTCTAAATTTTTGAAAAAACAATGAAAGCACATGGGATGTTTCCCTTTGTTGGGCGAGGTATTGAACACAAAAGCAGGGATGTCATGATGGAACTGTATAAAACACTGTGTAGGCCACAACTGGAGTTTTGTGTACAATTCTTGTCACCAAATTACAGGAAGGTCAGAACTGGAGAGAATGAAGAGGAGATTTACAAGAATGTTGCCAGTGCTTGAAAACTGTAGCTATGAGGAAAGATCGGATAGGTCAGGATTGTTTTCCTTGGAACAGAAGAGACTGGGGGCTGACCTAATTGAGGTGTACAAAATTATAAGGGGCCTACGTAGGGTAGCCAGGAAAGACTTGTTTCCCCTAACTGAGGGGTGAATAAAGGAGGATGTGGATTTAAGCTGATTGGTAGAAGAATTAGAGGGGATATGAGGAAAATCTTTTTCACCCAGAAGGTGGTGGGCGTCTGGAATTCCCTGCCTAAATTGGTGGTTGAGACTGAAATACTCAACTCTTATAAGGTACCTGGACCTGCACCTGAAGTGCTGGAAAGTGTGATTCAAATGAGCGGCTAGTTTCTTTTTTGGCCAACAGAGATATGATGGGTTAAATGTCATCTTTTTGCACTGTAATCTTTCTGTGATTCAATGGTTCTGCACACAAAAAGCAGGACAAATTCAACACAGCCAATTACCACACCATCAGTCTACACTCACTCATCAGTAAAGTGATAGAAGGGATCATCAACAGCTCTACAAAACGCCATTTGCTTAACAATAACCTGCTTACTGATGCTCAGTTGGGTTCTCCAGGGTCACTCATCTCCTGGCCTCATTACAGCCTTGGTTCAATCAAACATGGAAAAAATAGCTGAATTCCAGAGGTGAGGCGAAAGTCACTGTCCTTGACATCAAAGCAGCATTTGATCGAGTATGGCATCAAGGAGCCCCAGCAAAACTGGAGTCAATGGGAATCAGGGGGGAAACCCTCCACTGGTTGGAGTCATATCTGGCACACAGGAAGATGGTTGTGGTAGTTGGAGGTCAATTTTCTCAGTTCCAGGGCATCACTTCAGGAGTGCCTCAGGGTAGGCCCAACTATCTTTCACTGCTTCATCAATGACCTTGCTTCCATCATAAGGTCAAAAGTGGGGATGTTCACTTGCGATTGCAAATGTTGAGCACCATTCACGACTCCTCAGATACTGAAGCCATCCATGTCCAAATGCAGCAAACCCTGCTCAATATCCAGTCTTGGGCTGACAAGTGGCAAAAAACATTCGCACCACAGAAAGGCCATCAATCCTTGACATTCAATGGCTTTACCATCACGGAATAACCCACTGTCGATATCCTAAGGATTGTCATTGACCAGGAACTCAACTGAACTAGCCATATAAATACTATGGCTAGAAGAGCAGGGCCAGAGACTGGAATTATTGTGGAGAATAACTTACTTCCTAACTCCCAAAGCCTGTTCACATTCTGTAAGGCACACGTTAGGAACGTGATGGAATAATCTGCACTTGCCTGGATGAGTGCAGCTCTCAATGTCACTCAAGAAACTTGACATCATCCAGCACAAAGCAGCCCACTTGATTACCATTCTATCCACAATCATTCACTCCCTCTTCCACCAATACATAGTGGCACCATGAGCACCATTTACAAGATGCACTGTATGTACGTCCCAAGGCTCCTTCGACAGCACCTTCCAAACTGCGACCTGCTAGAAGGACAAGGTCAGCAAGTTGTGCCCTGCCCGCTCCTGGGGATTACTCCCGCGCTCCTGCCACGTGACCTTTTTGTAGCCCCATCATCATGTTCACACATGACCACTCAGGCTACAGGCAGCAAATGCTAACCTAGCCAGCGATGCCCACATCGCATGAATGAATAAAAGAAACAATGGGGGCGATTCTTCGGTATTGAGGCCAAGTGTTCGCGCCGCTGTGAACGCTGTCACGTTTCACGACGGTACAAACAGGGCCCGGACATGACCGATTCTGGCCCCCATAGGGGGCCTGTTCTCTGAGCGGCCCGTCGCAAATCGCGCACCGCTGGTTTCCGGGGGGTGGGAGAATCGCGTGCGGGGTGGGGGCGGCATGGCGCGATTCGCGCAACGCCCCGGAGATTCTCCCACCCGGCGGGGGGGGGGGGGGGGGGGGGGGGAGCGGGGGAAGAATAGCGCCCAATGTGTTAACATTCAATTTCTGTCAACAGGTAATATCCTTGACATCAAAATTGAATTATTAAATTCATGGAATCTGATTCCTTAAATTGGTCAAATTTAAAATAAAAACATTAATTTTTTTTCTTTCTCTTAGTCCTTTTTTGGGGTCTGTTTTGACATTGAATTCGCCCAGTCAAATTGACTTTTCCCTTGTTGCTCTATTTCTCATTTCTTTATTTGATCTCTTCAGAAAATACTCAGTTGTTTGCTCAGTTCACTCCGCTCCCTCAGTTTGATGTTGTCAGCTTCCACTTTGAGTAGCTTTCGCTCTGTGCCTTTATCTTTATTCAGGAATGTTTCCAGGAGTCATTTTATGTGAGCGTATATGATTTTGATGGGACAACATTATTTTGTTAGTTCCTATTCTTTCCTTATGTACTTATTCAGTTGGATTTTCTCATATATTAACAGAGATTGATCCCACCTACCTGCCTACTTAACATATCCCACAGTATTTCCCTGTCCCAAAAAATTTAATGGAGCAGGAAATCCAGCAGAGATAGATGTTGTAACTTGGGCTTCATTCTCATATACACAGCATTAGTGGATTACCCGCCAAAGGCACAGTAGCCAATCAGGGGAACATCCCTCACACAGTATAAATAGTCTTCCTGCGAAACATACAGCGGCCAATCAGAAGACCATCCCTCACCAACCAAGGAAATTGTCTATTAAATCCGTTTTTGTTCTCGCTTCAATGAACTTCCCTGGTTATTATTATTTCAGAACGGGATTCTCCCCTACACGGCAGGGCGGGGGGTTCCGGCGTAATGGAGTGGCGGGAACCACTCTGGCGTCGGGCCACCCCAAATGTGCGGATGTCTCCGCACCTTTAGGGGCCAAGCCCTCACCTTGAGGGGCTAGGCCCGGGCCAGAGCGGTTTCCGCTCCACCGGCTGGCATGAAAGGCCTTTGGCGCCACGCCAGCCGGGGCCAAAAGGTCTTCGCCGAGCGACGCGGGTCGGCGCATTCGAGGGAGCGTCAGCGGCTGCTGACGTCATCCTCACGCATGTGCAGGGGAGGGGGTGTCTTCCGCCTCTGCTATAGTGAAGACCATGGCGAAGACGGATGAAAAAGAGTGCCCCACGGCACAGGCCCGCCCGCGGATCGGTGGGCCCCGATCGTGGGCCAGGCCACCGTGGGGGCACCCCCGGGGCCAGATCGCCCGGCGCCACCCCCAGGACCCCGGAACCTGCCCACGCCGCCTTGTGCCACCGTTCAAAAGGTGGTTTAATCCATGCTGGCGGGACAGGCATTCCAGCAGCGGGACTTCGGCCCATCGTGGGCCGGAGAATCGGCGGGGGTGGGCCCGCCGACCGGCGCAGTACGATTCCCGCCCCCGCCGAATCTCTGGTGGCGGAGGCTTCGGGACACGGCGGGGGAGGGATTCACGCCAGCCCCCGGCGATTCTCCGACCCGGCGGGGGGTCGGAGAATCCCGCCCACAAGTATAGAGCTGTTTAAGCAAACAAACTTTGCTTGATTTCCCTTCCTGCTTGTAAATTTCTAATACCTCCCTGTGTTTCAACTTATCACCATACTGGAAGCCACAGAGACATGAGCACATAATGTCAGTGGCGTGGCTGCGTAACTGGATGCTTGCTCTTTCACGAACAGTAGCTATGGATCATTAGTTTTAAAAAAATAATTTCCGAGATGTGGGTGTTGCTGGTTAGGCCAGCATTTATTGCCTGTCCCTAGTTGCCCTCCAGAAGGTGATGGTGAGTTGCCTTCTTGAACTGCTACTGTCCATGAGGTGTTAGTGCACCCATGGTGCTGTTAAGGGGCGAGTTCTAGGATTTTGCCCCAGCAACAGTGAAGGAATGGCGATATATTTCAAAGTCAGGGTGGTGAGTGACTTGGAGGGGAACCTCCAGGTGGTGGGGTTCCCAGGTATTTGCTGCTCTTGTCCATCTAGACAGTGGTAGTTGTGGGTTTGGAAGGTGCTGCCTAAGGAACCTTGGCGAGATCCTGCAGTGCATCTTGTAGATGGTACACACAGTTGTCACTGTTCATTGGTGGTGGAGGGTTTGAATTTTTGTGGAAGGAGGGGCAATCAAGCGAGCTGCTTTGTCCTGGATAGTGTTGAGCTTCTTGAGTGTTGTTGGAGCTGCACTCATCCAGGCAAGTGGAGAGTATTCCATTACACTCCTGACTTGTGCCTTGTAGATGGTGGACAGGCTTTGGGCAGTCAGGAGGTGAGTTGCTCACCATAGGATTCCTGGACTTTGACCTGCTCTGACAGTATTCATTTGGCTAGTCCAGTTCAGTTTCTGATCAATGGTAACCCCCAGGATGTTGATTGTGGGGGATTCAGCGATGGTAATGCAATTGAATGTCAAGGGGCAGCGGTTAGATCCTCGCTTGTAAGAAACAGTCATGGTCTGGCACTTGTGTGGCCCAAATGTAAATTACCACTCGTCAGCCCAAGCCTGGATATTTTTCAGGTCTTGCTGCATTTGGACATGGGCTGCTTCATTATCTGAGGTGTTGCGAATGGTACTGAACATAATAACAATCTTTATTAATGTCATTGCAATGACTGTGAAAATCCCCCAGTTGCCACACTCAGACGCCTGTTCGGGTACACTGAGGAAGAATTCAGAATGTCCAGTTCACCGAACAAGCATGTCTTTCAGGGCTTGTGGGAGGAAACTGGAGCACCCGAGGAAACCCAAGCAGACACAGGGAGAACGTGCAGACTCCGCACAGTGACCTAAGGCGGGAATCTAACCCTGGTCCCTGGTGCTGTGAAGCAACAGTGCTAACCATTGTGCTACCATGCCGCCCATTTACACAATCATCTACGAACACCCCCTCGCTTGACCTCATGATGGAAGGGAGGTCATTGATGAAGCAGCTGAAGACAGTTGGGCTCAGGACACTGCCCTGAGGAACAACTGTAGTGATGTCCTGGAGCTGAGATAATTGACCTCCAACCACCACAATCATCTTCCTTCGTTACCAGGTATTACTCCAACCAGGGGAGAGATTTCCCCCTGATTCCCATTGACCAGTTTTGCTGGGGCTCCTTGATGCCACACTCGGTCAAATGCTGCCTTGATATCAAGGGCAGACACTTTCACCTCACCTCTGACATTCAACTCTTTTGTCCATGTTTGAATCAAAGATATCATGAGATCAGGAGCTGAGTACCCCTGGCAGAACCCATACTGAGCGTCCACGAGCAGGTTATTACTGAGATAGTGCCGCTTCATAGCCTTGTTGATGACTCCTTCCATCACATTGCTGATGATGGAGAGTAGACTGATAGGGTGGTAATTGGCTTGGTTGGATTTGTCCAGTTTACTGTGTGCAGGACAGACCTGGGCAATATTCCACATTGCTCGGTAGATGCCAATGTTGTAGCTGTACTGGAACAGCTTGGCTAGGGGTGTGGCAAGTTTGGGAGCACAAGTCCTCAATACTATTGCCGGGATCTTGTCAGGACCCATAGCCTTTGCATCATCCAGTGCCTTCAGTCGTTTCTTGATACCACGTGGAGTGAATCATATTGGCTGAAGGCTGACGTCTATGATACTGGGTACCTCCAGAGGAGATCAACCACTCGGCACTTCTGGTTGAAGGTTGTTGTGAATGCTTCAGCCTTATCTTTTGCTCCGATATATTGGGCTCCTCCAACATTGAGGGTGGGGATATTTGAGGTGCCTCCTCCTCTAGTGAGTTGTTTAATTGTCCACGACCATTCACGGCTGGATGTGGCAGGACTGCAGAGCTTTGCTCTGATGCGCTCGTCATAGAATTGTTTAACCCCGTCTATTACTTGCTGCTTATGCTGTTTGGCACACAAAGGCCAGGATTCTCCAATCCCGCGCTGGGTTGGAGAGTCGCCGGGGAGGCGTGTGAATTGCGCCACGCCGCTCCGACGCCGGGACACCGATTCTCCGGCGACTGGAGAATCGGCTCCAATCACGCCGGTGGGGTCGCCGCGGCGCCTGTCGGGGGCCGTTGAAAGCGACACACCCCCGACGATTCTCCGCGCTCAAAGGACCGAGTGCCCGCCGGCTTCCGCTGACATCATTTATGTATGGTCCTACTCGGCGTTCTGGCTGCGGGGGCCGCCCAGGTAGGGGGGCGGGGGTAGCTGAGTCCGGGGGGGCCTCCATGGTGGCCAGGACCGCGTTCGGGGCAACCGATCGGCGGACGGGCTCATTCGGGGGTGGCCTATGTTCCTCCACGCCAGGCCCCCGTAGGGCTCCACCATGTTGCCTGCGGGCCGGTGCTGGGATGGCCGTGGCACGCATGCGCAGACCCACAGCAGCCGTGGCGTCCGCATGTGCAGACCCGTGCCGGCTCTGGCACACGTGTGGAACCGCGCCGGCCGTGGCGGGCCGGCTTTTGGTGCCAGAGCAGCGCACAGCAGTCCGGCACCATTCTAGCCCCCTAGGAAGGAGTGAATACCTGGGCTTGGAGGCCCCTTGACGCCTCCGTCGCTCGGGCCGGTTTTGACGCCGGCATCAACACTTGGCCGGGAATTCCGGAGAATCCCGGCCAAGTAGTGCTGTGTTGTTGCTTTACCAGGTTGACACCTTATTTTTAGGTATGCTTGACATTGCTCCTGGCATGCTCTCCTGCACTCTTCATTGAACCAAAGTTGAACCCATGGCTTGGTGCTAATGGTTAATGATGAATGATTCATTAATTTAAAAAGTACTTTGTTAACTTGAAATTGTTTTTATTGTCCGGAGCTCATGTCAGGTATTTTTATTTCTATCACAGCATTGGATGTGAAATATTCACTTGGTATATATATTTATTAAAATCCGAGAATTCTCCTGGCCGCTTGCACTATGTAACGCCTTCAATCAATACCAAAAAACGATTAGTCGACCATTCATCTCATCGTGTGTTTGTTTTTGGACAAATTGGCCCCCACGTTTGCTCACCATGTCTCCTGTCATAACAGATTGCTTTTCTGAGAGGATGGATCTGATCAGGGTGGTTTTACTGTGAAAACGATTCAAGTGGGTCAATACAGCAAAACAGTTCCCTATGATGTGGCATCACGAGGTAAAGAACAAGGACACCTTTCCTTTTAGTTAGAGCCATTTTGGAGGGAAATTTCACAAAGGGTGGAAGAAATCTGAAATTCTCTCTTTCAAAAGGCTGTGTATGCTGAAACAGTTGGCACTTTTAGAACAGTGGTTGCTAGATTTTCATTTGCTCAGGCAGGTAAATGGAATGGAGATACAATGGTGATCCATTGGAATGGTGGAGCAGGCTTGAGGGACTGAACAGCTTACTCCTGTTCATGCTTCATAACAGGTCATATTAATTTCCATGGAATGCCTACAAAGCAGTAGGAGGCCATTTGGTCCATCAAATCTGTACCGACCCTCCACAAGAGCACCCTACCTAGGCTGACTCCACTGCCCTATCCCCATAACCCCACCTAACCTGCACATCTTTGGAAATTAAGGGGCAATTTAGCATGGCCAATCCACCCAACCTGCATATCTTGGGACTGTGTGAGGAAACCAGAGCACCTGGAGGAAACCCACACAGATATGGGGGGAAAGTACAATCTCCACAAGGCCCGAATTGAACCCGTGTCTCTGGCGTTGTTAGTCAGCAGTGCTAACCACTGTGCCATCATGCCGTCATGTTATTTATTCTTTATACCTCTCTGCCTACAGCGTTGTTATGATCAAATTTCCTAATATGTTTTCGCTTTCTTGGAAATTAAATAAAATGCATGGCCATTCTGATGACTTTATCAGGTTGATACATCAATATTTTGAGAAGAACTGTAAACCTTCCTTGATTATTTCATGGGATGTGAACATCACTGGAAACTGAACTGAATGGCTTGCTCGGCCATTTCGGAGGGCAGTACAGAGTCAACCACATTGCTGTGGATCTGGAGTCACCTGTAGACCAGACCAGGTTTCCTTCCCTAAAGGACATTAGTGAACCAGATGGGTTTTTACAACAATCAATGGTAGTTTTGTGGTCATCATTACTGAGACTAGCTTCCAATTCCAGATTTTTATTATCCATTGAATTCAAATTTCAGCAGACTTAGCCTGGGCCTCTGGATCACGTGTCTCGTGACATTACTACTACATCACCATCTCCCCTAGATCCTTTTCTTTATCTATTATTTACTTTATCATTGACTGTATTGTAGCCAAAGGAACTGAATAGTGATTACTTTGTGAAGGAATGGAATGTGGAAACCCTAGCACTGCAGAATAGAACACTTTTCCTTCAGGACACCAATCGTCAAAGGTCAGAAATTCCAGGTCAAGTACAGTTTTTCATTGCTCTGCTCCAACGCTATACATTAGCCCCATCTTCAGAAGAGGCTTTTCTATTGTATTGAAGACACATATCTGTAGACTTCCTTTAAGGAGTAATTAATACACTCTCAGGCACCCCCTCGTCCTAACATCTGAAAGACAGTGTCATCTGCCAAAGACAAACCTTTTTGCCGTTACAGTGTCCTGGCAAATGTTTATCACTCAACAAACACAAAAAACAGATTAGCATGTCATATTATGGTCGTCATCACATTGCTGTTTGTGGGTGATCTTTTGTGCACATTTTCACTGCTTACATTACGTTGTCTACTCTTTGAAAATTACAAAAAATGTACTTTGCTGGCCACAAAGTGCCGAGGGATGTGCTAATGTCATAAAATATGCTATTTAAAAGTATATCTATCTGGAACGTTTTTTCTTGGAAGCATATCCCCCCATGCTATCACTGCTCTGCCTCTGGTTCAGAAAAGAGCCATCTTGTGGCCTCTCAGACTGGAATTAACTATTTTCTACGAATTAGTGCCAATTAGGAGCTCAGCAGAAACTACCCACATTCATATCACGTAATGTTTGTTGACGTCAATGTTTTGATTTCTTTCATATTTGCACACAGATGGCATTGAAGGTAGCAGGTGCAATGCCAGGATGCTTGGCATGTTTCTCAGTTGTGTCTCACTGGTGCGCGGCCATCAGTTATACATTAAAAGTCTTTGAGTCTGAGTGTCTGCATGGGAGTTGCTTTGGAGATGTGTGGCTCTCTGTACATTTTTGAAGAAGGCGCATTGCGCGTTTTAAAGCTTCATTCATGTTTTATTTGAAAGTCTCATTTTACTGATATTTTTTTCCATGTTCTTGTTTTGTATGACCAATGTTTTTAAAAATAAATTTAGACTACCCAATTAATTTTTTCCAATTAACGGACAATTTAGCGTGGTCAATCCACCTACCTTGCACATCTTTTGGGTTATGGGGCGAAACCCACGCAAACACGGGGAGAATGTGCAAACTCCACACGGACAGTGACCCAGAGCCGGGATTGAACCTGGGACCTCGGCACCGTGAGGTAGCAGTGCTAACCACTGTGCCACCGTGATACCCCGTATGACCAATGTTGCGCTTTGGTCGGCGCTTTAATAAATTTACCGATGATTATTTATTTCCCCCATCCACTGTGATTGCTTAGGTTTTGATGGGATCATGTTTTGTTCAAATGTAGGATAACCGCGGCTTTATGAAGTCGGTTTTGACTTTTTTTACATTGTATTGTGTGATGGGGTAATTCTAGAGGATTCTGGACCAGTCTTGACCGAAGCAGTACATGCACAATAGATGAGTATAGATCCACACTAAATTAGTCTGGCTGTGTGTAGATGTACCGATATATTATATTAATTTATGCATAATGCTTTCTGTTGTGTGATACAGAGCGGAATTCTCTGGGTTCACAGCCACGTGTTTCTGGAAGGCGCGCTGTTCGCTTGCGACGGGATTATCTCTTCCCGCCTCTTGTTAATGGGATTTCCCATTGAAGCCACCTCACACCACTGGGAAACCTGAGGGCGGGGACACGCTGTCGGTGGGAACAGGGAATCCCAATGGATGGAGAATTCCAGCCATTGTCTCTGCTATACAATATATAGGGTAGTAGTATTGGAATTTTCTGGCCTTTCCTGTCGGCTAGATATTACGATCCCACCGATGGTGAGCGGGAGGGGGAAATTCCATGTTTATGTGTATTTAAATAACTAACTGAATAAACTACATCATGTGTGTTACAGGACAATAATACATGGGAGGAGTTCAAATAGTGTGCAGAATTCTCCCAAGCCTCCCGCTGGTAGGCAGAATATGGTGAGAGGCCCAGAAATCAGTTTCACGCTGGCATGAATAGACAGCGAGATCATCCTCTGGTGCCCACCATGGTGGGTTGAAACTCACCCGAGGCCAGCGTGAACCTCATTTGCATTCGATAATGGAACGCAGATGAAGTCCTGACTCCCCCACACCAGATTCGATGCAAGGTCAGCAGGAAAACACGCTGACATAAAACACATTCAGAACAATGTGGCATGCAGATGCAATGCCTGGGGCTGCATCCAGAGTTCAGGATGCAGGACAGGCCCAACGCTGAACTCTCGAACCACAGCAGTAGGTCGGGGTAGTATCTAGAGTTGGGCTTTCCAGATTTGGTATCCTGGAGCTGTTTAGCTTAAAGCCTCAGTGCTCCTGGAGATCCCCCTTCACTCTCAGGTGGTCCACCTTCGTCAAATCTATGCCTGTGATGTCGGACGCCTTTTCAATATGGCACCTGCCATCCAGGCCTGCAACACCACTGAATGTGGCTGCATAATTAAAAATGCTGGGGCAGGAGGGTTTGGCTAGATTTACCACATTCGTCCACAGCAAGGAAGACTCCACGTTCCCACCCCAGCCTCAGGAGTAGTTTCCAAACTGAACGAATTCCGCCCTGAGTATCTATGAAGATATTGAGTAGATCTTGGTGAAGTAGAACAGGACATTTGTCATCACATGAACTCAATCGGAAACTGATGATATCTATGCCTCCGATACAGTTTAGGCAGCGTCTCGTCAGCATATTGTGGCACACGCGGAAAGTGTTGAACTCTGTGTGATTCCTTGCTGACCATTTCACAAGACAAATCAGTAGGATTATTTACACGGGATCAATCCAACTGGGAAAGATTTTATCCACATTATAAACCATTGAGTTTCAAAGGATGGGTTCGGCGATGAGAATAGAAAATCTCACGAGAAGTCCCACATCGCGTTCACACCACGGAAACGCATGACGTCATTGTCCCCTCCCCCTGTCAGTGACTGGGCTTGTTGAAGGCCACTTGGCCCTTCGAGCCTGTCCCATCATCCTTATGATCATGGCTTATCTGATTGCAACGTCAACGCCACATTCCAGCCTACCCCCGATAACGTTTACCCCCTTATCAGGAATCTGTCTACGTCTGCCTTAAAATATTCTAGGGCAGCATGGTGGTGCAGTGGGTTAGCACTGTGGCCTCATGGAGCTGAGGTCCCAGGTTCGATCCCGGCTCTGGGTCACTGTCTGTGTGGAGTTTGCACATTGCCCCCGTGGGTTTCGCGCCCACAACCCAAAAATGTGCAAGCTAGGTGGATTGGCCACGCTAAATTGCCCCTTCATTGGAAAAAATAAATTGGGTTCTCTAAATTTATTTAAAAAAAGAAAAGAAAATATTCAAAGACTCTGCATCCACCACCTTTTCAGAAAGAGAGTTCGAAAGACTCTCGACCCTCCTTAGAGAAGACAAATCCCTCCCCATCTCTGACTTAAATAGGAAACCCCTTAAACAGCAGCTCCTAAGTCCTAGATTCTCCCACAAAAGAAAACACCCTTTCCACACCATCATGTCAAGATCCCTCAGGATCTTATATGCTTCAATCAAGTCATCTCTTACTCTTCTAAACTCCAGTGGACACCAGTCAGCCTGCCCAACCTTTCCTCGTAAAACAACCCACGCATTCCAGGAATTAGTCCAGTAAAACTTCTCCGAATGTCTTTATAACCATCCTCAAATAGCGAGACAGATACTTTTTTCAAGGAATGTGTGCTTTGCTGGCAAGGCCAGTATTCATTGCCCATCCCTAATTGCCCTTGAGAAGGTGGTGTTCAGCTGCTCTGTTGAACCGCCGCAGTCCGTGTGGTGCAGGTACACCTGTGCTATTAGGTAGGGAGTTCCAGGATTTTGACCCAGCGAAAGTGAAGGAATGGTGCTTAATTTCCAAGACAAGGTGGTGAATGGCTTGGCGGGAAACATCCAGGTGATTGTGCTCCCATATACTGCTGACCTTGTCCTTCTAGACGTTGGCAGTCATGGGTTTGGAAGGTGCTGCTTAAGAGGCCTTGATCAGTTGCTATAGAGCATCGTGTGGATGGTACACACTGCTGCTATTGTGGTGAATGAAATAGATGTTTGCAGAAGGAAAATCAATCAAGTGGGCTGATTTGTCCCAGATGGTGTTGAGCTTCTTGAGTCTTGTTGGATCTGCACTTGTCCAGGCAAGTGTATTCCATTACACTCCTGACTTGTGCCTTGTAGATTATGGACAGGCACTGAGGAGTCAGGAGGTCAGTTACTTGCCACAGGATTCCTAGCCTCTGACCTGCTCTTGAAACCAAAGTATTTAAATGGTTAGCCCGGTTGAGTTTCTGGTCAATAGTAACCCCTAGGATGTTGATGGTGGGGATGGTAATGCCATTGAATGTCAAAGGGTGGTGATTAAATTCTCTCTTGTTGGAGATGGTCATCGCCTGGCACTTGTGTGGTGTGAATGTTACTTGTCAGTCCAAGCCTGGAAATTGTTTAGGTCTTGTTTCATATGGACATGGACTGCTTCCGTATCTGAGGAGTTGCAAAGGGATTTGAATACAAAATTAGGGAGGTTATTTTTTAATCATAGAGGACAATGCTGAGAGTTGAAGGGATATGGGGAATATGTAGGGAGATGGATTTGAGACCAGGAAGGGATCAGTCATGATCTGAATGAATGGCGGAAAGGCTCAAAAGGCTAAATTGCCTATTTCTGCTCCTAATTCCTATGTTCCTTGGAAAGAGCATTTGGAGTTGGAGGTGACGTGAAAGTGCCTGTCCTCGATATCAAGGCCACATTTGACCAGAGTGTGGAATCAAGGAGGCCTAGCAAAACTGGAATCAGTGAGAATCAGGGGGAAAACTCTCTCTCCGCTGGTTGGGCTCTGTTATGGGCGAGTCGTTTTCAGAACCCCAAAATGTATCATGGAGTTCAACCAACCTCTCCCTTTAATGTATTTGTTGCTTTTCCTAGCACACAGCTTGTTCCTTTGGTGTGGGATTACAATTATGGACACGTAGGTTTTTAAAACACAAAACAATGTTTATTCCATGAACTCAACTTAACATCTTAAATAAACATTGGATCTCTTAACACCCCTTACTTCAAAGATAACTCAGAAAATATTGCAACAGTAAATAATTCCTTAAAATGTTCCTTCAAACTACCAAGAGACTTAACACCTTTAAACAGAATCACATCAGGTTAAAGGCTTTACAATTATGAGTTTAAATCACCCAAATGATCCAGAGATAGTCTTTCATGGCAGAGATCCAGCTCACTGCAAACACAGACACTCCCCAAGCTCTTTTCAAACTTGCAGCTCTCTGGAAACACCAAGACACACACAAGCTCTTTTTCAAACTCAAACTTCAAAATGGCTGATCTAAAGCCCAGCTCCACCCACTCTCTGACATCACTGTTTCCTTAAAGGTACATTGCTTAAACATCCATGTCTTAAAGGTACCCTCACATGACAGGCTCATAAAAAAGCACAAAGGAAGATGGTCGTGGTTGTCGGAGCTCAGTCATCTCAGCTCCATGACATCACTGCAGGTGTTCCTCAGGGTAGTGTCCTAGGCCCAACCATCTTTAGCTGCTTCACCAATGACCATCCTTCCATCATAAAGTCATAAGTGGGAATGTTCCCTGATATTGCACAGTATTCAGCACTGCTCGTTACATCCTGTGAGCCAGAAAATGATCCCATTTTTGCCTACATTTTATTTCCTGTTAGCTAGCCGATCTTCTATTTTCTATGGGAAAGTGTTCAGTGATTCAGTGGTCTCATTGCACTCAAGTGAGAGCGCGACGAGGCCGGTAAATAGAGGGAGAGGCCAAAAACGAGAACCACGCCGGGCACCAAACCGTTTGCGATACAACCGGCCAGCTCCCGTAGGTGAAATCGGGATGCCGCCATAGCGTGGCGAGGAACCAATACTCACTGCTTAAGCCTAATTTCCATACAATTAACGGGAGCCCCCCGTATCCAACAGCCTCCTGTGACCTAACCGGCAAGTGGTCACATGAGCGCTGGTTTTTAAAATCAAGAACCTGGTGGAAGGGCTGCTGTGTGGCACCGAGGAGGTGAGTAGCCATCTTTGCTCACAAGCAAAGAGCCCGGGGGTGCTGGCTTGCTGACCCTGTGCTTGGAGGCGGGGTGGGAGTGGCAACCGGGGGGGGGGGGGGGGGGGTGGTCCAGCCTCGTTTGGGGTAGGCCGACATGGGGGTTGAGGGTATCAGAGCTGGGGGAGTTGGGGGGGGGGGCAACCGCACCCTGGTCCACCATGTCAACCCCTAGATCCTGTGTACCTGTTCCGGGGACAACCCGAGTCCCTGCTATCTGCCACATCAAGCATTGACAACTCCCACTGACCACAGTGGCCTCTGGCCATGGGGCTGAAGGCAATTGCTAACAGGGAATTGGCGATCGTTGAGCACTTCACACATCCCAAGTGAATTCCCATGGGTGGGCATGCCATGTAGCATGTGAGGGTTATTGCCTAGCATGCCAATCAGATGGTGGTGCCTGGACACTGTGCCTGAACACTGCGAGAGGCAACACCACACACGCAGCAGCCAACATCCGAACACCAAGGATGGGACACAGCTCTGGGGGGCACGTCAGGAGGGTGGGTGAGTGCCACATGGAGGGGACCGGCGCTCGGTCTAGGTAACATTATCTGGGGTGTAGTATGAGGGGGTTGGTGAGTAGGGACCCCCGCTGCGGCCGAATGTGCATGGTCAGGACATGCTAGATTGCGGGAGGGTGGGGGTTTGGGGATGGGGAGAGCAATGAGGGGACTGGAAGATCCGGGGGTGGAAAATATCCCTGTTTGTCAGTCTCACACCCTCTCTCAAATCCTTACAGATATTGAACGGTATGGACGCTAATTTTTTTTTTCATAATCTTTGTTGTCAAAGTAGGCTTCCATTAACTCTGCAATGAAGTTACTGTGAAAATCCCCTGGTCACCACATTCCGGCGCCTGTTTGGGTACACAGAGGGAGAATTCAGAATGTCCAAATTACTTAACAGCACGTCTTTCGGGACTTGTGGGAGGAAATCGGAGCACCCGGAGGAAACCCACGCAGACAGGGGGAGAACATGCAGATGCCACACAGACAGTGACCCAGTCCAGAATCGAACCTGGGACCCTGGAGCTGTGAAGCAATAGTGCTAACCACATATTCTGGACCCCGTGGAACTTGCCCTTGTGTGCTGCTGGCAGGCCAGGCAGCCCGCTGGAGAAGGCGACAGCAGTAGCTGCATCGACAGAGAATCAAGGCGGTGGTCCACGTGCAGGGCCCCACCCCACACCCTGAGGACCCAGCTGCCCATCAGGCCAGGGTGAGATCGAGAGGGGGAGGCCTGCAATGGCCCAAGGTGTACAAGTGTCACTGGTCTTTCGAGCAGGTGACGGACAGCGTGTGCTGCAGGAGTCTCCAACTCAACAAGCAGATGGTGTGCCAACTGTGCTATGTCTTTGCAGACTTGGCACCATATGGAGGAAGAGGACAATGTGGTCACCTCCCAGGAGGAGGAGGACGACAACGAGCAGGTCCCTGACCTGGAGGGCCTGGAGGAGGAACTGGTGTACCAGCTGGCGCGTGGAGGACAGGCTGCAGTGGTGAGGGTCCAGCAAGCCTGGAGGGCAGGGAGGTTCTCATCACCAGCCGCTTCACATTGAACGTGCCCTAGTCCATCATCATACCCCCTCCCCTCCGCTCCTTCTCCCTACCTCACCCCATCCCTCTGCACCTCCCCTCCCCCATCTGACTGGGACCCAGATGGGTCCTGGGATCCCGCAGATCTCTGGCTTCTGTCTCGCCTGGGAATTCCTGCCTCCACCTGATGTACATCAGTAACTGTGTGGTGCTCACCAGAATGTTCCCCAGAAACCTGACCATGATCGTGACTCACCAACGTGCATGTCTCTGCACTGTTTAAGAGTGGGGATGGCAGCTCAGACGCATCGATGGTGGCATCCTCGGAGTTCTCCTCCAATGTGTTCTCATGGGATGCACCGCCGATGGGCCGGCTCTGTTGGATGAAGGTCATGCAGGTGATTGTCCATGTGTTCAGTGGGATAAATGGGTTAGTCTGTATGGCATTAACAACTCACATTTGACAATCCACCTGGGTGGAGCCTGGTGGATCCTCACCTCTGTGCCGTGCGTCGACCTGCAAGTTGGTGATCACTCTGCCCTCGGCCACCCCAGTTACCTCTGGGACCCGCTCCTCGAAGGTGGTGCGGATTCTCATGTACTGAAATCCACCGCCCTTCAGAGCCCTCTCCTGACGGTTGTGGGCCAGGGCACGGTGCTGGGCGTGAGTGGTGCCAGGCGCACTCCCGTGGGAGGTTTTGGGTAAGGGGGTCCAGTGCCATCTCACCCATGTGGCCCAGTGTAGGCCCTTGTTTATTGCACCACTGGGTGTTGGTCCTCCTGGTCATGCTGCCAAGCTGACAGCCGCTGACACTTACTCCAAGGTGGCATTGGTTGTCCTGTGACTGACTCTCCGGGACCCTTGGAGGAACAGAGCATCCCTTATGTCCTCGACCGCCTTTAGCAGCCTCCCCAGGTCTGCATCGCTGAATCGTGGGGCCGGTCATCTCAGCACCATGGTTGCGAGCTGAGAGGGGTTGGCTGTGCAAACGATGCTTAAGTGCCTCTCTACCTCTTTAGCAGGGGACTGGCGAGCACGATGCCAGTAAATCGGCTGGCGAGCCATGATTTGTGGCGTGAGACTCGTGGAGACACCTTGAGTGGACCAAATATCATTGGATTGCGGTCACGGTCTCATCAGGCCGAGTGCCGGGAAGCTCGAGGCAGTTCCCACTGGCTACCACACTTAGAAACTTTTTCAGTGAATCGCGCCCGTTGTTCTTAATACCTTACAGCATCAGAAATTATGTAAGTTAGCGAAAAAATGCAGAAATCTGATGATGTGTGGACAGATAACTGTGGCCATAGTGACCTCTTGGACTCTGAGGCATTGTATCAAGATTCACAGAAATGTCTTATTCATCTAGAGCCACAGAAGATGTGTTCTTAGATAACCATTGTTCAAGAAGGCAGAAACGGTTCAAGAAGGCAGAAACTATGAACAAATTGAGGACCCAATGCATATTTGTACACAGAAAAATAGAGGAGTAGTTCTTGGTAATTCAGTCAACTGTGTTGATGGTGGTTGAATTGACCTGGTTTGCAATACGGGACCTACAGCTTGGGATACTGTGGTTACATGTTTGAATGGTATGGTTAGCTGTCAGTTCCATAATTGGTCATGCATGCAAGAATGTGTTACCTGCTATTTGGAACAAGCAGTAGACAGGAAATATTTTCCATGGTAAAATCTCTCATTAATTTTCAACATCTTCATTTGTCTAAACTCATTAGGTTTAAATCCAGATGTATTTACCAACAAGTTTTAAATTATTAAACATTGCCAAGATTTTATACTCTAGTTTTTGGATGAAGACAGAGATATTTGTGATCAATGACAGGGAGCAAACAAGAAGAAATGATGAGTTGAAGACGTAAAAAATGACAGGTGTTGCCCAGGACAGTGACTAAAGGTAATCTACAGCAGCCTCCCTTACAGAACATAGGATGTTCAGCAGGAAACAGGTCATTTGGCCCACCCAGTCGATGCAGTCTTGGCCTCTTGCTATTTTTACTGTTCATTAACAGGGAGGACAATGATGCACTCAAGTTTAACGATAATGCCAAGCTGAAGTATAAACGCAAAGATGCTATCATATCGATAAATATCAAGTGATGCATGTTGGAATAGAAATCAAGAAGAGAACGTGATAGTATCTGCTGAGGAAGGTGAAAGATGGGATTTGGGTTGAATTTTAGCCATTACTGGAAATATCAAGAAACGATGCCTGATGAAAAATCAATATCGGCCGTTTAAACAGGATTTAATTGTTCTGCCTTGGCCTTGCTCAATGTAACCCTGAGCATACACTGTTAGATAAAAAGGGGAGTGTGTAACTCACTTATCAGTGAATGGTTAAACGGATCTATGTTTTTGCCTGTCACATTAGATTTTCCAAGCCTTATTGTGATAAATAGGCAAATTCCTATTCGGCTAGTGGGTATTCCTCTCTTTGGGAATTGTCTTCAAAGCTAGCAGGAAATGCTTTTTTCCCTGAAAGTGTATCACATGAATTTGCAATTTAAAAGGTGTGAGTTGCAACATTTGACAAAAAACATTATTAAAAAAACATTAAAAGTCATCCGCCTGAATACACTTCCTGTCTGAGGCACTTGACTTGCTGGCGTGAAAATTTTGTCACACTTTTTGGATGAAATTTTTCACATTGTAAATTCCTATGTCCATACTTAAAATGTGCTCCACCAATGTAATCTGTCATGTTGGCTATGTAAATAAGAATGAGTTTGAAACAGCACTCTGAATTCCACCAGCCTTGTCACTATTGTGGCTCTCGTTTCATAAACAATTAAATGTGAGCAGGCAAATTGCTTTTATCTTTGAATTTGCAGTAATAAATTTGATTTTTTTTTTCTTGTAGGGCCTGTGACAAATGTAAGCATTTTATATTTTTCATGAATTGAATATTAATTTTTTTGATACTCTTTCTATCTCAGCTGAACCCAGTTTATTATTATCACTGTTATTTGCTTTGAGGTCCACTTCTGCGTGCCTCCAACTCTAGCCCTACTACGACTGACTAATCTTATATTTATAATTGGCCCCATTCCTACCAGCACTCTCCCTGGGCTACTTTGATTATTTTTAAAACAGTGCATGCTGTGATCCCTTTCTGGCCCACCTTGCTGTCTATAATGGGCTCCAATGATTGCCTGCTCCTATCTGATTATGTCCAAAAACTCTCCGACCCGGTGCTCTGCCACCAGTTGCCAATGCCCGCCAAAGCCTTCTGAACTGGTGCGACCTGCCACCTGCACTCCATACAACCTGCCGCATGTATCTCCCTCCCATCCAACCACCACTGGTTAAATGCCTCACGGGCAGCTATAGTTTTCTGTCAATTTATGGATTAAAATAAGGGGCAGGATGTTATGCACGGTGTCAGTGGACTTGTGAGTGGCTCACCACATTTTCCGGACTCGCCACTTTCCCCAGTAGGATCGTAAATTTCCACCCATGGAGTCCTGGGATCAATAGATTGAGAAGCAATGAAATGATCAGTCTCACAACTCCAACGAGTTAATTTGACTCCACAGAATACAGAGCGAAGGTATACACTCTAACTTTTATATATAAACCTCTGTGAGAGCTCTGTGAGAGATAGGAGAGAGGGAACAACAGAGTAAACAGCCAGGAAGAAAGAAAATAGAAAAAAAATAAAGGGCATGATTTACCGGCCGCATCCCACGGGAATTGGGACGGGACGGGACATGGCTGGTAGAGGGAAATTGTAAAGGGGGAATAGTGGGCCAAATTATGCCAAATATTTATACATAGAGTAATCACAAAGATGTTCGGTGGAATTCTTCATTCCTGAGAGTAAGTGTTGATGCTGGGGCAGGATTTCTAGACTTCCATGACAGCAAAACTGGCACTGCACCTGGACTTATTCAGTGACCATGAAGGGCAGAGCACCGGCGTGACGTGGAACACAATTTATTCCAATAAGAAACGATGCGGGATTTGCCGGATTCGCGATTGACACTCAGGAGGCTGACAAGCTGCAGCTGCATATATACACTGCACTCCCCACACACACTATTCCAGCTGACAAGATGGCACTGCTTGCGCTGGAGCGTGTCTATCTCGCCTGATGGGGTGGCTAGGGCCAGTGGGCACCTATGGGGGTGGCCTGGGGGGACACCCATACGATCCGTGGTCCTAAGTCCACATTGGGCAGTCAGCGGCATGTGCTTGGCTGTCTTGCAGGCTGCGGCAATGGTGCTCCGTGCCCGCCCACCCCAACTGCCCAGCGGCACAACTGCAGGAACCTATGGCGATGTTGGACATGGAGAATCCTTCGATGAGATTTGTTAATGTTGCTCTTCTATGAATAAATTTGGTCATACCTCCAAAAGCAAATTAAAAATGGAGTTAGAAATCTCTGTGTGTTAACTAATTATTATGTTTGTTTGTGTTAGATTGGATATGTCCAGGGGCTGCAGTAATAGTGCAATAACCCTTTTTATGGGGTCTGTGGTAATTCTGTATTGTCCCTTGTATCGAACATGAGTTGGGCTACAAAATTGGTGCCATAGTCCTAATACTGCATGTTATCTCATGCTTCAGTAATGGTGCAGTATTCAATTTTGTGAATGTGTGCTGGGGCTGCAATGAGTGATTAGACTTGAAATGCACTATCTGACAGCATGGTGGACCCAGATTCAATCATAGGCTTCAAAAGGGAATTGAATAAATACTTGATGAAGAAAAAATTGCAGGGATAAGGGGAAAGTACAGTGAAGTGGGACTAAGTGGATTACTCTGTGAAAGATTTGGTGCCTTCTGGCCTCCTTCTGTGCTGGACTGTTTCGTGATTATAATTGAAAAACATCCCTTGCAGTTATTTTATGTGAGAGCTGCAGGAAGACTGCTGTATATTGAGTGGTTTTTGGGCACCAATGATTAGTGCAATGATGTTTCTGGGTCAATTTAACATCACTTGCAATCTGTTTTGTAATGAGGGCTTTATGTAAACCAGAGGCTATATAGGATTGAGTGTACAGTCTTAGCGAAATGCCTGGGTTGAATTTATCCTTCAGAAGATTTTCTTGAAGCTGTGGTTGTGCTAAGAACTTTGCAAGCTTTAGGACTTTTAATCATCCTTAGGTGCCAAAGTATTGTTTAGTTTCTTAAGTCTCACCTTCACTTTATCGAATTAACCCTGCAGCTTAGTTGAAATTAGAAGTTGCCAATCTTGCTCTCCAATTTTAGATGTGGGGATGCTGGCATTGGACTGGGGTGAGCACAGCAAGAAGTCTCACAACACCAGCTTAAAGTCCAACAGGTTTGTTTCGAATTACTAGCGTTTGGAGCACTGCTCCTTCCTCAGGTGAATGACCTGAGGAAGGAGCAGTGCTCCGAAAGCTAGTGATTCAAAACAAACCTGTTGGACTTTAACCTGGTGTTGTAAGACTTCTTACTCTAATTTTAGACTAATAGAAAATATGCTGTGCAAGCTAAGTTTAGTAGTGGAGGATAGATCAAGTAATCTGCTATTAACACTGGAAACATGCTTGAGGACAGGGTCAGAGAGAATACTCAGGACCCTGGTGCTTCTTCTGTTTCTTAGCCCTTATCCTGACCCCCCCCCCCCCCCCCCCCCCACACACACACACACACACTTTACCCCCCCTCCTCCTCACATCCTTGGGGTGTCCAAAATTGGGTACCATAGTCACGTTGTGGTCAAACTGTTTTATATAGGTTTTGCAAAACTCCATTTCTAAAGCCCATTCAAAGCTCAGGTTTTGCATGATGCACTTTCCAAGCACCACTTTGTCAGACAATTACACACAACTTGGTCATTTACGTTCTGCAATCAGCTCCATTCCTTTGAATCAGGCCCTATGGAATATCCGGACAAGCAATATCAAAAAATCTGAATCTCACAAAATCACAGATAATGATCCCATGTGCAAATGAAAATATCTTGAACCAGTGACATATTTTGCGCGATTTACCGGCTGCATACCGCCATGATTCCCGACCGTCGTTACGCTTCGCGAGATCTAATGAGATCTCGCAAGACGCCATGATTTGGATCCCACCCACTTACATTGTTAAAAGAGCTTAAAAGCTCACTGAGCTATCCTGCTGCCAGACCTAACTGGCCCCTGGCATCTATCTGCCTCACCGAGGAGACCGCAGCTGGGCGTCGTATAGCACTGGTCCCCTGGGGACCAGGCGAAACGGTATTTGGGTTGGGGGTCTCCCAGATGATTGGAGGCACTCGGGTGCTCAGCCTCTGGCCACGTTAGCATCATTGCACTGATGGTGCCCCCTGGGCACCTTGGCACTGCCAACATGACACCCTGGCAGTGCCACCTGGGCGCTAGCCTGGCACTGCCAGGGTGTGCAGGTGGCACTGCCAGGCTGGCAGGGGCACTGTCAGGGTGCCAAGCTGACATTTGCCCACACCGGGGATCGGGTGCTCGAGGACCCCTCCCAACAGGTGAGTTGGGGCACTGGGGCGTCCGGACGTCGCATTCGGAGGGTCGAGAGATAAGGGGCAGTTTTTACATGGCAACCCGATCTCTTCCTGCATTGAGGAGCTCTGCTTAACCTCAGGATGGGCGTTCCCTGCTGAGTCCTGGAAATAAAACAGAGTGTCATTCGATAGCAAGAAAACCAGCAACAGCTGCCTGAGATCTGGTTTGTCACAACATTAAACAAGAATTTCAACAAATAATGTTAATATAGTTAAGGTATGAAGAAAGCATATACATATCGCTGATGTTAAGATACCGGAGCAGACCTCAATTTTTGTTAGGATACAGAACGAGAAACTTCAAACAAGTGCCAAAGGAGCACCACAAAACAAGTGGAATTGCAAGTTAATGGAAGGAAGGGATACTGAGGTACGAGTGTAAGGATCCCCTGGTGGGAAGCTGGTTGAACACTCGATTGAGGTTCGACTCCCAGCAAAGCACTGGGCAAGGCAGGGGAGTCAGAAGACAGGACTGAGCTACTGGGAGAAGGTAACTCGCACACAGAACAGCTAGCTGGGGACAAAGCTGTGTGTAAGCCATGAGATGAGGAAAGAACTGGAGTCAGTGTTAGAGAATGTAACAGGCCATCAACAATCATGAAGAGAAATACATTGATTTTAAGGGACAAGAGATTATGTTGAGGTCATTGTTTAGCCTTGGGTTAATTAATTGCATGATCTATTGATTGTACGTAAACAGGGTTCAGGAACAGCTGCGGCTGAATCTACTGACACATTTAGATGCAATAACGAGTTACTTTGTATATTACATAATTGCTTTTGACATGCATACTCCATCTGTGTCAGTAATAAAGTGAAGCTGGATGGCAGTTGTGGTTAGTTTTGTGGAAGTGTTTTTTTCTGAGATGTGGATCTCCCAGCATAACTCTATATCCTTGGCGTGACATAATTTGTGTGCTGGGTAACATCGAACACCATTCCTAATGGTTCAGCTGCTGCCATTCATTATCAATGGAAGCTGTCAGTCTCCTGGGTTTGATTCCCTGGGTCAGTGATTTTGATAATTGGTTCTGCTACGAAAGAAAAGCCACCAGTATTATTTTTCCTCCCAAATTTTACCCAGTGCATGTATGTGAACATTGGGTGAGAACACAATCGATTCAAATCCTTTCATGGGGCAGTACGGTGGCACTGCTGCCTCACAGTGCCAGGGACCCAGGTTCAATTCTGACCTCGGGTGACAGTGTGGAGATTGCACATTCTCCCCGTGTCTTTGTGGGTTTCCTTTGGGTGCTCCGGTTTCCTCCCACAGTCCAAAGATGTGCAGGTTAGGTGGATTGGCCATGATAAATTGTTCCTTAGTATCCAAGGTTTAGGCGGGGTTGCCGAGTTAAGGGGAAAGGGTGGGGAATTGGGCCTAGGTAGGATGCTTTTTCGGAGGATCGGTGCAGACTCGATGGGCCTACACTGTAAAGTTTCTATATTCTATGATTCTGATGGTCCAATAGATAGATTTCAGAACAAACTAGGTTAAAAATTAGCATATTTCATGAGTGCAGCCGCAGAAGGTGACAGGTACCTGTGCATTCAAGCACACGTGTTGCTATACCTTGGAGAAGGGAAAACCTTCAACTTAGCAATCTATATTATGAATATTAACATAATTTGACTTTTAAATGACAACATTCTTTCAAACTATTTTAATCCATAATGGGTTGGGATTTTCCGGCTCCCTTGCGCCGTGTTTTCTGGCGGCAGAAGTGGCTCACCATTGGCCACCGGTGGGATCTCAAGCCCCACTGACATCTACGGCGTTTTGCGTGGCCCACCATCCCGCCGATGGGGAACCCACTGCGGGGGCTCACCTTCAGCGGGACTGGAGATCTCGCCGGCAGGAAGGGATGGAAAATCTCACCCACTGTTTTAAAATGGAATCCTCTTGCTTTAGCTCATGTGCAGCAGTCAAGGCCATTTCCAGGTCTACCTGTCGGCAGGCCTCCTGGGAGATCTTCCCTGAAGAAGCCAATTAAGAGGCCACCTCCACATTCACTGTCCAATTAAAGGCGATGGGTTAGTCCCTGAGGCTGCAGAGCAGGCGTACTATCTTGCAACACCCTCTGAAAATGTTAGGTTTAGATGACGATACATCTCTGGCCACAGCTGGGAGGTTTGTGTTGGAGAAATCCTTCTACATGCTGGTTAGTGATAGCAGCTGGGGTCAATTGATGGCTCGAGTGGGGACAAATTTTACCACAGGAGGCCTCGCGGGTTCCCTCAGTCAGTCACCAAAATGCTGCCTTCAGGCACCTACTGGGCTTGGACTGGGGTGGGCATCTATCCATCGGCAATCATCTTACCATCGGGCATTGGGCATTTAATTACACAGATTAACTACCCACTGCTACCAGCTCTGCCTGCTGACCCATGTCCGGGGATACTGCATGGAGGCAAGGACTGACCCAATGCGTCTTTCTCAGGAAGTCCTCCTGGCCCCACCTTGAAGGCCACGTCTGTGGCACTGGGAAACTCCTTCCCAGTTGGAGCTAAAGTATGTCCAAGACAAACATCAAGACGGGAGTGGCAGATAGAGGAGGTGTTCTCTGCCCCCTCCCCCCCCCCCCCTCCCCCCCCCCGCCCCCCCCCCCCCCCACCCCACACAAAGACAGGAGAATGACCAAGTTGAATCAAGGATAGGTGACACCAACCTACAGATGGTAAAATCTGTAGACAGCAGGAGGAATTATAAGAGACTTTAAGAAACCAGAGAGCCCAGGGAAAGAACGAGGCAATGAAAGGGCCATTCTGGACAGAAAGCTGAAGAGAACAGATGTTAAAATGGGTTTCGCCTGCCATTTATTATCTTTATGGTGTGGGCAGGGTATTTGCTTGAAAATTATAAAGGATTAAAATTCAGCAGATCCTTATTGTGTTGTTTGCATAATACACAGCATAAATGTCGATAAAACAAGCATAAGCATGAATACTGAAATACAGATTACTGTTATCCTGTATTATGAGAGCAGACATGCAAAGAATTAAATGTGCAAAATAAAACATACTCCATGTCACCATTTTGGCTGAGGAGCCAGATATTGCATACTGATGGCAGCATTACTCTTGCTATAGTTGGCACAGTTTGTGCATTCCTCCTAAATCTAGTTAAGGTAATAGGAATTTAAACCTGCTACAATTTTGAAAAGTCCTGAGAGGCCTGGAGCCACATTAGTAGAGTAACCAAAATAACCCATATTCAAACAGCCTGTGCCCTGAGGATTATCTGACTTGTAAGCCAGCAATTGCTGCAGCCAATATGTTGCACTGTGACCACATGATTTAAAAAATACGCTGAATGGCTGTGGACAACCGAGTCCAAGTGTGTAACATCATTATGTATACTCCATTAAATCGTATGAAAATTGGTACAGACTGACAGTAATTCAGTAACATCAAAGACATGTTTTGCTTTCCTTTAACTGCTTTCATTTATTTGAGCAGCAGCTTAACACTGGTTGACAATGCTGCTGCCTTAGAATCAGAGGGCAGTGGGTTCAAGGCCTTAACATGAATTTAAGCATATAATCTAGGCTAACGTTCCAGTGAGGATTGAGCGGGCGTCGCCCTGAGATATTGAAGAGAACCTTGTTCACTTCTTTGTGTTGACCCTCTCCTTCAAAGGAAAAAGCTACAATGGGACGATAGTAGATCAGGCTTCGTGGGAGATAAAATGAGAGGAAGGAATTTCTTCATCTAGGACAATCTTGCGATTTGTTTTACAATTTTTAGCTTTTCCGATGAAATGTTTTACTCAGTCTAATAACATGGTCAGACTGTCAGGAATCTAGACAGTGGAATGTTCTGGTTCCCAGGATGGCCCAGGTGAGTCTGGGATCCTCAGTTTTGCTATGGACAAAACTAGTCCTTTTATCCTCCCTCTCCCTCTCTTTGTCCCCAACCCACTACCCCATCGGCATTGTTTTTCCCACTCTATGTCTCCTCTTCCCAGCCTGAAAATGCTAGCCCACAACAGAGCGCAGTTCCTAAGGAATTGTTGTTTATCGTAGAAGAGGCGATTCCTCAAAAGTGAATTCAGTCAGTGAGAGGAAAGGAATGAAAAAAATCGACCATACCACCAGCTAAGCTCAATGCCATACCTGCTTACGGCCACTTCTGTGTACTTTCCAAGGGAAGTCAGTCAATGATGATCAGGAGCTATGTTTGTCGTCGTCCCCATCCCGTCCCTCCCCACCTCCCTCCCATCCTTCCCTCTCAAGCTCGGGGCATTAAGGGCAATTATAGCAACTTCCCAATATTACAACTGCAATCTACAATCGTTTTATGCATCAGGGATCAGACTTGCAACGTCAGCAAAAGAACAGAAGAAACATTCGAAAGACAGGATGATAGAAAAGGCACAGAATGCTTATCCCTTTCTAGTTAATCTTTTATTCTACCTTGCTGCCATCTCACTGTGTCCCCTAATCCTCTTTAGGGAGTGAAATTCCTCCTGTAATTGGTGTGGCCTTGTATTGCAATCTCTGTTATCTCACAATTCCCTTGGTGTGAGTCTTAGATGCGGCTTGTAGCAAACAAAAGGCATTCTGAATTTTATTGCTACAAATTGTTTAACACAATAACAATCCATCAATTTGGTTTAATTTTGTTTATGGTACATCTGGAGAGGTTTCATTCCTGCCCATGGTGCTTTCAAGTTTCCGATTGGCTTCAATAAAAGCCTTTAATGTATTGAAGTTTTAATAAAAAATAAACTTTACTGGCTTTTAATACTGAGTCTTTCATTACAATAGTTAAAACAATCAATACTGTTTTGGAATGGAAATCTGAGGCAACAGCCCCAAGGGAGCTTGATAGATTGGGCCTTCGTAACAACAAATTGGGACAGTGAATAGACATATTCAAGGCATTTATTAATTATATATCAATTGTATTTAATTATGTACAGGTGTGAGGATACTAACTGAGGCATCACTTGAGCAGATATAAAGAGACACTTACTAAAATTCTGTTTGCCAGAAGCAGTGTGCTATCGTGTTTCACTTTGTGAACAAAAGTCAGGCTGAATAAAGACTGGTTCCAGTACCATCCGTCACACGCTGGGTTTCTGGAATAGAACCCAACTGGGGCTAGAATTGCACCGCAGCCTAAGGTTGCAAGGCCAGGATTTGTGCAGGGTCAAGGGAGATTCCTCATGAAAGTGCCAATGGTAGGCACCTGAGCCTTCCGAGGTGCATCCCTGATACCCACGAGGAGGGAGATATTGGTAATTTCGCCACTCGATAATGGCTCAGGCGCATGGAACATTTGGGGGAGTGGTTTCAACCATCATGCTGGGACGGCAGTGTCTGATAGACTGGCAACGTCAACTCCACACAGATCGGGCGTCGCTTTTAAATGGAACCCCGATCTCCAAAGTAAAATAGTACTCTTCCACGACCACCCACCACCATAATGGAAAAGCGGGGGAGATCCCCGACAAAAGCCGGGGCAACTGCCCCTCCCCACACGGTTAAAGGACACACCACCCCCACTCCACAAACACCGGGCACCCCTCCTCCCCCCATTCCCCCCACCATAGATAAAGGGAATCCTTGCCCAGGGTAACCCCTCCCCCCATGAGCACTTGGGCAACCCCCACATTCCCCCCCCCCCACCAGAAGCACAAGTGTAATCCTCCCCACAGATAAGGGGACTCTCGCCACAAGCACCAGGGCAACCCCCATTTAAGGGGAACCCACCCAATGGAGTGCTCCAGACTGTCCGCCTCTGGAACTGTCCCCTGGTGCTGCCAGGTTGGCACTGACCGGTAGGCAATGCCAGGATGCTAGTGCCTGGATGCCAGGTGGCAGTGCCGGGGCCATGCCCAGGTAAATCCCTCTCCCCCGGGGGGAGCCATACATACTGTTGCACCCCCCCCCCCCCCCCCCCCCCCCCCCCCCCGCCGATGGGTTCCCCTCAGCTGATTCTCGTTTTTCAATACCTGTTGTAAACCTCGCCCATGTGGGGAATTCGTTACCGGGGGAACATATGGCAGGGAAGCCCTTTAAGTCATGTTAAATTATTTAAATGAGGTTCCCTCATTACATCACCAGTGAGGGATGGGTAAAATCAGAAAGTGAGATTTCTCCGCCGAGACTCTTGTGCCTGCAGTGTCTCGGGAATTTCTGGCGGCTTCGCCATTTGCACTACTGTCGAATGTCAACAGAAAGTCTCCTCCAATTTGTGTTGTCTGGATTAGTATTACTCATCAGCTGCTTCATAGATGCTGTTGCTGAGGACAACCTCCAGCAACAGCATCAACCTACAGTCTTGCCATGATCTCAACTTTGTCATCCTCCTCGTCTTCACCATCCTCCTCCTCCTCATCATCCTCATCTTTTTCGTCATCCTTACTCCCCTGCTCTTCCTTTATTTCTTGTCCTCTCCTCTTCATCATTCCCCTGGTTGTTTTTGTTGCCCATTACCCTCAGTTGTTATCATCCTCATCATTTGTCATCCTTGATCCTTGTCATCTTCAAAGCCTCATCCATCACTGTCCATCATCATTCTTGCACAGAATTATCCTCAGCTACCATTAATGTTCATTCTCCACCTTACTGTCACTGTCCTTATCACATATCTTGCCTTCAACAGCTTGACTCTTCATATCCTTGTCCCCATTGTCCTCATCCTTAGCCATCACTTTGTACTCAACACTCATTGTCATTACTCCTTCTTTTTTAGTTTTACATGCTCAGTTTCACAGGGTTGGATGTGTGGGGATGTGAACTGTGATGCCAGCACGGAAGATTTTAAAGCCTCTTTCAAAGTCACTGGTCTACTTCTGTGAATTATCTAGTTTTATGCATCCACAGTTTTGGAGAGTCAAGAGCATGATGTTAATAATAAGTCGCTCAAATGTCACCGTTAAATCTATATTTTATATAGCCAAGCAGTGGGGAAAGAAAATAATTCATCCCCACTGTTACTTTCAATATTCAACAACTGCCTGCTCGGTTGATGCCAATATCATCAGGAAATGTTATTCAATGAAGAACCTCCTGAATCTGATGGGGAGATAATGGTCCCTCTCAGGCAACAGAGCAAATTGGGGTATGTTGAAATTCTAGATCTCAACCTACAGTAGGTTTTTACAACACATATACTGAAGTATAAAGATATTTATTTATATCTCTCATAGCTGAGGCCAATGATGTCTTGTTGGTCAGTTAAATAGGAGATGACAGTTGAATTGGTGCCACTTCTCATTCACAGTTGGATGGAATCTGTTTCAATGAAAAGCATCTGGAATGCATTTAAGATTCTGCTCCTAGTGTAGCCTTTTATCTATTCCTCATGGGTAATTCACGAGGAAAATAATCTTTGGAATATTATTCTGTGGAGTGCATGGAATAATTCACCTTTGGAGTTCGCCAAGTTGGAAATGCAGAAACTGAAGGAAGATCTCAAGCTCTTGCGTGCAAAGTGTTGAGACATTATTGTTAATTCAAACATGTTTGAGAATTTGAACCAGGAACCCTCAGTGGTTAAGAACTGAAGGAACTTGGATTTCCATAACACCTGTGACATGACAAAAATGTCCCAAGGTGCTTCACAGTGGCAATGCCAGACAAAGGTTGATGCTGAACCATCGAGGGAAAATTAGGAGGGGAGTGACAAAAAGTTGGATCAAAGAAATGGGTTTAGGTTTTCCATGGTGAGTGAATCCAGGCCTTTATTTTGCGTAATCAACCTTAGCCACCTCTCCCCTATGCTTAGTTATTATGATCCCAGACCAGAACTTAACATTTGCTCGGATACTGGACAAACATTCTCATACTTTTTCTTAAATTTGTATAACTGTGAGGAAAGGATACTTCGCTCCAGGAGTGATTCCATGGGCAAATAGGGATATGGCATATTAAAACAAACTTTATTAGTAACACGGTATTAAACAGCTTTCACTGTTAGCTTACAATTGCCAATTAAACAATGCTTAACACTGAGAAAAAACACTTTAACTTCTAACTTCTATCTTTTTTAAATCTCCAATCAAGTAAAACCTATCACATGTCAAAAACGCATTTCAATATAGCAAGCAAACATAGGGTGACCTGCTGTATACTTGAATAGAGTCCATTTTAAAAGACTGATTGGAGAGAGAGAGAGAAATCCATTTAGGAAGCAGCCTGAAGATTATTGCCTGTGTCAGACTACTGTTTAACACCAATAGCATTTCTGAAGCTGCTTTTCTGTTCACAGCCAAATCTAAACTGCCCCAAAACTGACTCCTTCAGCCCTGGTTCCTCCTCCTCCTCATCATCCTACTAACTTGGTTCTGACCACCTTACTAAAGTTAAACACAATGACAGCGATTTAATGGCAAAATTTCTAAGTGTAATTTTGGGAGTGATTGGCAGGATGTTTCTCCATGGCTGCGATGGTGAAATGAGTCCCCATGAGCTGCTCGCCATTATTGACTGGCTTGCCGTCTGATTCACCAGACTCGCGCCTCAATGCCTCGCCGCTGACAACGGGCAGCTGCTTCTTAAGCACTCCCTCACCACTCACTCCCAGTCAACACACATGCATGGCAGCGAGAGCAGACATGCTCATCACTTTGGGGATGCTGACCTGGCCAAGCTTCTCAATGCTGTCAATGAGAGACAGGGCATCCTGATTCCCTGAGGGGATTGGAGGGCCAGAAGCAGTACCAATACCGCCTGGAGGCAATGGCAGTAGCTGTCTGTATGGGCAGCATGACAAGGAGGACCAGTGTCCTATGTCAGAAGAAGACCAACGATGTCCACTGAGCTTCAAAGGCAAGTTACCATCTCTCTCCCTGGCATCAGTTCACCTGCCACCCCCCCAAATACCCAACCACCACCCCTGGCCCAAGGGCACCCAGACCTGGAATGCTTCAGCCCCATGACTAAGCCTGAATCACCTGAGGGGTAACCCACTCCCCCGAGCACTGAGGTAGCAGCTCCAGTGCCCTGGCGATGCATACCCAAAATGGAAATGGCTACTGATATCCTCAGTTCCCCTCAGCAGCCATTGTGCCAGCTTCATTGTTTGTAAAAAGGAATACTAAACGACGTCCGCGTGACTTTTCGCTGGCAGCCAATTAATTCCCAGGAAGATGGTACAACTGACAATAACCTTGCTAATGAGTTTTAAATTAATGCAAATTGTGGTGAATGATATGCTCACCATGTTTGGACAAGATCTGACCTCGCCATCGGGAGCAGGCCGATTAGATGGCAAACTGAATCGTGCCCGACTCGGATCACGATTTTGACCTTTCCACTATTTAACCGGCGCCGAGCGCAACGTGGTGGTTAAATCGTGCCAAATGTCTCCAACTATCTAATCATCAGGGAACCTTCCTTCTATAAAACAAAATTCCTTTAGCCCTATTTAGGTAAACAATGCTGATGGTTGAAATGAATTATGATCTTACTTTTTATGGCATTTTAATTGCACCTTTAATTGCACTATATCCATAGTATCTCCTGACTTTTAAATGAGGATTTAAAAATATATTACTGCACCAGTAACATATAATGCAATATATATATGAAATTCCTACGTTCATCACATAGTATAGAATTCAATTGCAATATGATCACTTTTTCAAAGTCGATTGTTCAATGTAAGATTACTAATTAACCTTAACTCATTATACAATAGTATTTCTCCTCATATGTGAATCACAAAAAAAGTTAGCATGCAGGAACAGCAACTAATTAAGAAGGCAAATGGAATGTTGACATTTCTTGCAAGGAGTATAAAAGTAGGGAAATCTTGCTACAACGGCACAGAGAATTGGTGAGACTGCCACCTGGTGTAACTGGTCTTAAGGAAGGATATCCTTGTATTGGAAAACAGTTTAAAGAAGGTTCACAAGGCTGGGATGAAGGGGTTGTCTTATGAGAAAAGATTGAGCAGGTTGGCCTAGATGCACTGGATTTTAAAAGAATGAGAAATAGTATTATTGAAATATATAAGAATCTGAGGGGGTTAGAAAGGTTAGATGCTGAGAGGATGTTTCTTCTTGTGTGGGAATCCAAAATTGGTGCCCAATTTTAAGATAAGGGGTCTTCCATTTAACACAGAGATGAGGTGGGACTTTTCTCAGAGTCGTTAGTCTTTAGAATTCTCTTCCCCAGAGAGCTGTGGAGGCTGAGTCTTTGAATATGTTCAAGGCTGAGTTGAACGGATTTCTGAATTATAGGTGAGTAGAAGGTTATAAGGGACAAGCAGGAAAGTAGAGTTAAAGGCACAGTCAGATCAGCCACAATCTTATTGAATGGCGGAGCAGGTTCGAGGAGTGGAATAGCACAATCCTGCTCATATTCCTTCTGATCTTCTGATCTATAATAGTTTTATCACGAGTTGGTTCCACAGTATAATGTTTCAGGAAACTGCTGCAAAGGAATATTACAAATCATGTTGTCGCCGTGCGCATTTACCCAGCAATTCTCCAGCCGTTTTTGTCATGGAGGCCGGGCGTTTTACGTGGCACGGCTGCTAGCTCCTCGGAGGATCGGTGCTGACGCGGCGCCGATTCTTTTGACATAAATCACCACAGATCCTCCAGACGTAGCCTGGAAATCGGAGAATCCAGCCCCCTATATACAACGATATGTAAGTATAGAATGACAATCAAATCTGATGGTTGAGGATGCCAACCACACTAAAATTAGAAACTTAGCATTGGACAAAACTTCCGAATCCAGATTCTCATTGTAATCTCCCACTTTTTATGCTTTTCTGAGCTCCGGGTTCCTCTACACAATGTTGATATATGGCAAGCAGACTCAATCTTGATCACAAGTATTATTTAATATCTTTAAAATTCAGGGAAATGCTAAAGTCTTTCCATTCATTGTCTTAAATGAATATGTAAGTTCCTTGCTTTCCACTTTCCCAATATCCTTACCTCCTTTTCAAGGTCACAAAACCATGCTTCAATTAAGTCTCAGTGGGCGAATGCCAAGCCGTACCATGTTCAAGGCTCAGATCATGATTAAATGTTAAGTGGGCTGCCTTTCATTAAAATGGTGCTGTAGGACAGAATGGAACGTATGCTGTGCTGCTTCAATAGTTCATTAAACTAGTGAAATCAGCAGTTCACATATTAACTATTTCTTACCCAAATTTCCTGTCTGAAAATGACAGAGATGTGGATGACTGTTTCTACAGTGGTTGGGATGAGCAGGGTGATGAACGGGCAATGTTATGGAGATAGAAGCACGTGGCCTTTGTGATGCTGAGACTAGTGTCAGAAGCACAACTTACAGTCAGGTAGTACGTTTGAATTGCAAGCAGTCATTTAACCTGGGAGAATCGCCAGGTGGGGTACGTAGTTTGTGACAAAAGTATGGATATTGTGCTTTTAGACCTGAGCTCAATAACCTTTTGGTTGTTAAGAATTGAGGAAAATTAAGATTAAAAAAGTTAAATTGGGATAAAAGGAAATAAAACAGGGATATCATAGATTATCATAGAATTTACAGTGCAGAAGGAGGCCATTCGGCCCATCGAGTCTGCACAGGCTCTTGGAAAGAGCACCCTACCCTATCCCCATAACACAGTATCCCCACCCAACACTAAGGGCAATTTTGGGCACTAAGGGCAATTTATCATGGCCAATCCACCTAACCTGCACATCTTTGGACTGTGGGAGGAAACCGGAGCACCCGGAGGAAACCCACACACACACGGGGAGGATGTGCAGACTCCACACAGACAGTGACCCAAGCCGGAATCGAACCTGGGACCCTGGAGCTGTGAAGCAATTGTGCTATCCACAATGCTACCGTGCTGCAGACATGTTGAAATGCAAATTAGCATACCAGTGGGAAAAGCAAGTGTTTACCTAGGTGACGAGAGGAAAACAATGGGGGTGTAGAATAGGTAACTTCAAAGTGGAAAGATAAGGAAAGGACATATATGCAGAAGGCCGACTCTACAGGATAGATAACATCAAAGGGAAAAATGGTTTATCCATAGCTCAATGACTGGGGGAAAAGGGAAGACAGAAAAGAATACAGATACAGCTGCCATCAGCCACATCCAGATGCAGAAACAGTCTCCCCAAAACAAGTTATTGCTAAACAGGCAGCAGGTTAAGATCAAAACTCAAACTGAACAGATTTTGTCTCCGCTAACACTGAAGGTGGTTTTCCTGAACATGGCCACATAACCTTGTGCATGGTTATTATTTGCTAGACTTAGCTCAAAGGGTTATAATACATTGGATGTTGCTTGAGAACAAAAGGATATCTCAGAATTCAGGGAATATCAATAGTCAGAACCTAGGGTAATTTCTGTAAT